>NC_081185.1:54007320-54218503 GCF_029867415.1 Vicia villosa
AGAACTCACTCTAGTGGACATACCATGGCCAAAAAGATTTTGAGAGCGGGCTACTACTGGTCCATTATGGAAACTAACTGCCATCAGCATTCCAGAACTTGTCACAAGTTCTAGATCTATGCTGACAAAGTACACATACCTCCATTTCCACTGAATGTTCTGACTACTCCTTGGCCTTTTACGATGTGGGTGTTATACCCCAAAATTTGCCAGCATATTTTTCAGAAAGAAGGCAACAAACTTCTGTCTAAAAATTGGGAGTTTCATATAATCTTGGATTTTATTTCATAAATTTCCTGATTTTATGAATACTCAGTTTTTAGAATTTTTCTTATACGGTATTTTAGTTCGCTGTTGAATTTATTCTAACACAAATGCCAAGTACTGTTTATCACTTCACACACGCTGTTTATTTGAGATTTATTTGCAGATAAATAGTACTGACGCAATTCGTACAGAATCAAATTTTGCAGGCGCAGAGTCTGGGATTTAGACTGTACTGGTAACAAGTAAATTATTATTAGTTTTTATTTCCCACTAATTTTTGTACTATATTATTATTTTCAAAATCTCTTTTATTATTTTCAAAATCTCTTCCTTTCATTTCAAATCTCTTTCTTTCAAATCAAATCCTAACTTTATTACATACATCTCTCTTTTCAAACCCTACCATACACTTTCTTCCAAATCCTACTACCACTCAAATTTTTCTTTTTTGTACGGAATCACTTCATTCCCCAACGTCTCTATCCTTCTTTTCACTCTATAAATACCTCCCATTTTTTCATAAATTCTCACATCAAATTTCAACTCATTTCTCAAACTTCTACCCTCATATTTATCTTCTCTTCTTCCCTGGCAAAAATGGCAAAGTGGATGGATACGTGTTTTCTTATGGTCATCACTGTTTTGGTGGTAATCATGTCCTTTTTCTGTCTGCATAGTCCTGAAAAATGCGGACCTGGGTTGCTTACACTCCCGATCATCTATATGTTGTTATTTTTAGCATGGGATTTTAATCGTCATTTTTAAAGTTTGTCGTATCTTTCGCTTTCAAATAATGTACTGTTCATTATATTTGTCGTACTGTTCATTATATTATATAATATTTGTACTGTCAATATTAAATGTCGTACTATCTGTCGTACTATCGTTTAATTATTAAGATAATATCATGTGTGTTTTCTGCCAGTTAAATATTTATTTTTCTGTGCATTAAATATTTTTCAAGATTATTATAGGTAATTTTGTTCACGTACGGTATATTTTTTTTATTTATTATGTTTTGTGTTTAATATTTTTCACCATTAACACAACAAAAAAACAAAAAAGAAAAATTAACTTCATGGACCTCCATATGTCTCAAAGTACCACCAGAAAAATTTTCAAACTTCAATTCGCTCAGACGCACAGTCAGCAGCTCAAACAGTCATTAGACGACCAGTTTGACCGAAAAGTCAACAGACAGTCAAAGATGAAATTTTTTGTCAACATCCATATTTTGTCAAAAGATTCATCATTTTATCAATGGTTGATCATAATTCATCAAGAAAAGATCAAAAATCAACAAAACCCTAAGTTTCAAAATTAGGGTTTTCTCCTAAAAAGTCAACTGAACTTTGACCGGCCATAACTCTCTCCTCGTTCATTCAAAAAATTCCAACCAAAGCTTGTTTTGAAGGAAATTCAATTATCTTTCAAATGCAATTGATCCCATGGTCATTGGATTCACCATTTGAAAAATATGAACTCAGACATTACAGGTCATTTTCAAAGTCAACAAAAAGTGGTTTTTTGTCAAGGGCCATAACATCAAGATAACTTCTCCAAATGAAAAAAAGTTTCCAAAGTAGCTTGTAGAGCACATCTTGAGGTTTCTAAAAAGTACAAGAACTCCTTCATATGATCAAAATTGAGGGATTTATGCCTTGTTGAAGTTGGCTATTTTTTGGGAAAATGCATGAAACTAACATTGATCAAAAATGTTTTTTTTCCAAAAGGGGCCAAGTTTTTTCATGATCCAAACATGATTCTAATGATGCTAAGGGCCTCGCACGACCAACCTAAGGCCCATAACATTTTTATTTCATTTTTAGTTTAATTTTATTTGATTTAAAGTTATATTAAAAAAGAAATGGTGAAGGATAATGGTACAATGCTTTGATCTTAAGCTAAAGCCATCAAGAATGATTCAGCTCTGCAGCATGAAGGTACATAGCAGGCCTAGAGCAAGAGGGATGAAGAAAATCAAGCCATGGTCAAAAATTCAAAGATTTTTAATATTTAAAAATCAAAAGTTCAAAAAGCAATCAATGCTTCTTAGCTTAGCTTTGCAGCACCTCCATTGCTTATAAATGAAGTAGGATACTTCATCAACAACACACACACGAAAATACACTAAGAGAATAGCTAAGAAGTTCACAAAATTGTCAAAAAAAATATCAAAGCTTTGTAATTTTCGTTTTCATAGTTCCAACCACTATCAATACAAAATAATCATTTTATCACTCTTGTATAATATCATAGGTAAGGATTGAATCATAGCATGTGATTGAAGCAACCTCAAACATGTGCATAATCATCTTCATGTTCATAACTATGTAACTTTTGTTTTCTTATGTACACTCAATTATAATGAAACTAACCCTTTGAATGGACTCATAGCATGATATGGAATAGATTTGGGTGGTTACATGCAAACCCTAACGTGGTTTTGAAGCTCCACCATTTTTGAGCTTCAAACATGTGAAGCTTTCGTTTTCCTAGATGGAGGAAGTTTCAATCGAAACTAATACCACCAATGAACTCAAAACATGCTAATTAGTTAATCTGGGTGCTTAGTTGCTTGTCTCGTGTCATCTTTTGGAGGTTCCAATAAGCATGGAAAAAAGAAGCAAAATTCGCTGGTAAAATCGTAGTTGTTTCCACAATAAAATCCCCAGGAAATAGGTTAGGGATGATGAATAGTGGCGTTGAAAGTTTGACTGCATGCGTGGCCAGTCCTTGCTTCTTCATTGGCCAGTTTTGGCGCGTGTGGGCCCAGTCAGAAGTTTGAATTCTCTTTGAATTCAGTGCAATCATTCCCACCATAATATCATGTGATCTATCTCTTACAGCCATTGAATCAATCTAAAAGCCCATCAAACGTACCCGACACGCTAGTCCATACTATGGACTTTCTCATCAAACACACAGGATCAAAGATTTAATATATTTTTTATTTTATTTGATATAACTTGCAAAATTAATTTAAAATAGTTTTAAAAATCAAAAAAATATAATAAAAATTTTTTTTAGGTTTATAAAACAATCTATTAATTTTTGACACAAAAATATTTTATTTTTCTTAATAATTAAAATATTTTGTTTAATTAATTAGTATATATTTATATATTTCCTTTTTAATTATTTCATCCTATCAAAAAATCAGGAAAAAATATGTTCTTTTTAGTAAATTTAGTTTATATATTATAGACTAATTTTGTACATAATTAGAATATTTTTCTCATTAAGTTTAATTTATGTGTATAATTGTTTATAGAATTATATGTTAATTAGCTTAATAAATTTCCAAAACAACTTCAAAAAAATCCAAAAAAAAAAATAGTTTTTATTTTAAAATTAATTAACAAGCAATATGAACATATTTCAGACTTAATTTTTTGGTTTAAATTTTATTTCTACCTTTTTCTCATTTTAATTAAATTAATTATGCATTAATTCTAATTAAAATCAACTATCTAAAAATCCAAAAATATTTCCCTTTATCTTATTGCAATTTAAATTCATAGATAAAGTGTATAGGTTGTCAAAATCATGTAAAAAGCGTAGTTTACATTTCTCGCACAATCGATGTAATAGCGTAGATTTATTTCCCGCATTTTACATTCCCGCACTTTAAATTTCTGTACATATAAAACTGCGTGTATGTCAAAGATAATAACTGAAGCGTTAGATCACTAACTTCAAAGACAAAAAAATCTGAATCAAAACACAATCACAATTGCACCTTTTAGGGTAATCCCTCTGTTACTCTTTTCAAAATCAATTCTACTGTTTCAAATACAATTCAAACAATTTCTTTCTGTATCCAGTCAAAGAAAATTTTCTAAAAGAAAATAGGAAAGGACCTTGTAAATTTAGGGTAGATCTCCTAATTGCTTGCTCAAATCACATCAAAACAACAAATGCTTCACATATTCATTGTTTTTTCAAAATAAAACTTTCAAAAAAGACAATACTTTGTATATATCCAAACAAGGATCATTACGAAGTTAAAGATCTTTTTCTTCAAAACATCTTTCGAAAGATAAAACACTTTGTATACATCCGCACAAGGATCATTACGAAGTTAATTTACAAAGGTATTTTAAAACCACATACAAGCATTTCAAAGCAAGACAAATGATTCAAACAAGTGAGCTAAGCAATTAAGAGCCCATGGATAACCATGGATACAAAGGGGTGCTAATACCTTCCCTTTGTATAACCTACCCCCGAACCCAAAATCTCTTAAAGGTCTTTTTCTATTTCTTTTATAAACCTTTCCTTAATTGGATAAAATAAAAGTCGGTGGTGACTCTCTGATTTTCAAAACTCAAAAATAAAAGTAGAGTCAGTTCGTATCTCACGAGAAAAAAACCGAGGACGACAGAACTGGCGACTCTGCTGGGGATTTCAAAAACAAAATGTTTTCAAAAGGGGTTACCTTAGAGTATAGATCACTTCGATGATTTCAATTGCTTGTCTTGATTTGTTCTATTTTTCAAAGGTTTGTTTGGGTATTTACTTGTGTGAAAGATTCTAACCCGAATCTCGAGATACCTTAAGTATGTGACAATAGACCAAGGAAACTGTACGGCATGTACCGATACGGTTGATCTCGTAGTCACCGTTAATGCGACACTTTGGTCTGTACTGATATCCCTTGAAAACGATCAAGGAGTATGTTAGGCTTCCGAAATGTCATTAAACACTAATTTGTTTTAGAACCTTTAGTTGAACTTGACTTGTGGCCTATTAAGTGACTAGCTTTGAAATTGATCGAAGTTAGTTATCCTCGAGGTATGTTTTGATCGACCGTCCGAGCGCCGTATTGAGATGTTGTCTCCAAGGATCATAGAACCCGAATACTATTTTAGGACAGGTTTAAACCAACTCAACTTCAGTGGGGAGGGTATCACCTATGAACCTCATGCAAGCCTTTAAACCTAAGGCTATTGTTTGATTTGTTTGTGTGTGCCACATGTTTGACATCATGACATCATAAGCATCATAAACATATCATTTTCTCACTAATCAGTTCAAGGATCGAAGAGTTTACCTTTGTTATGTTGTTACAGGTAATGGCTCTCGCTACCAGAGATTATATGCGGATCAATATCTCAACAGTACCATCTGAACTTAAGGACTTAATATCAGAATTTCCCAGAAATGCTCAATTCACTGAAAAGCACGGTCACCTACTCCATTTGGTTACCTCAAAATTTGAAGAAGACATGATACGGGTCCTGTTCCAATTCTTTGATCCCGAACATCATTGTTTTACATTTCCTGATTACCAGCTAGTACCCACCTTGGAAGAGTTCTCTGAACTGATTGGGTTACCTGTTCGAGATCAATTACCTTTCACTGGTTTAGAAAAGATTCCAAAACCTGAAATAATTGCTGCTGCCTTACATTTACGAAAGTCAGAAATCGAGTCCAATTGGGAAACAAAGAGTGGAGTCAAGGGTTTGCTCGCTAAGTTCTTAATGGAAAAGGCTCGATTACTACTAAAAACCAGAAGTTACCTAGCTTTTGAAGAAGTTGTGGCTCTTTTGATTTATGGGTTGGTTTTATTCCCTAATCCCGACCAGTTCATAAGTGTGCACGTCATCAACATTTTCTTAACCCGCAATCCGGTACCTACTTTGCTGGGAGACATACTACATTCTTTACACACTCGTACTATGAAAAAGCGAGGAACTCTTATGTGTTGTGTACCAATACTGGCTAGATGGTTTACATTACACCTTCCCCGATCAGTGTTAAGAAACGAACAACGGATGCAATGGTCTCGCAGGATTATGTCTTTGTCTCATTCAGATATCCGGTGGAACAACTTCTTTCAAAGAGACATCACTCTCATTGACCATTGTGGGGAGTACCCTAATGTGCCACTCCTTGGCATTAGGGGAGGCATCACCTATAACCCCTCTTTAGCTTTGCGCCAATTCGAATATGCACGAAGAAACGGTCCTCGTGACATGATTATCCGTGGCATTGTGTTCGACTACGAAGATGATTCCCAAAGGTGTCGGCGAAGGTTTATACATGCTTGGGGCAGTGTCTACAAAGTAGAAAGCAAGACTTTAGGACAATGGAACTCTATTCCCATGGAGCCTTACCTCAAATCGGTGCGAGCTCGTGCTCGGAAGTTCATCATGCCATATCCCGCTATTCTACCTGTGAATATTGAGCCAGAAGTCGAAGGGGACAAACCTCGAGTTATTCTACATCCGGACATGCCAACTGATCTAGAAGAGCTGCAGAAATCTTGGGTTCAACTAAGAGGAGAAAGGGACACCTTCAAAGCACACTGTCAAGACTATGAGAGGAAAGTGTTGGAGCTCACCAGACAACTCCAGGAAGAACAACAAATCAACACGTTCCTGGGTGCAAAGAGAAAGCGTCCATGGGAGGCCTGAGGGATCCTTTATTTTCTTTGTTTTATCTTGTAAGCCCGAAAGAGGCAAAGAAAAGAAAAAAAGAGACAAAAGAAAAAAGAAATAATTGTTTGACTAATAAATGTTTGTTTCTCTTTTGTTTAAACAAATCTAAATTCTAAGATCCTTGAAAACATTGCATATACATTTCATTCATAAACATTGCATAACAGGTTCACATGACAGGTTTCTCATCTCCTCGCTGTTTATTTCAGTTAGAAGGGATGGATTCCGAAACAAGCATCAAGAACCTCGAAGCACAGAACGCCCAAGTTCAGACGGCAATTTTGGAACTAGCAAAGGGGCAACAAGAACTGAAAGCCCTGATGATCAAGAAGAAAAAGAAGCCCAAAGGATCTGTAGGCTTAAGTCACCTTGCAAGGAAGGTTAAAATCCCTGTCAGGAGGTCTAAAAAGGCGCCGATCCCTGAAGTAGTCGGTGAAGGTGATCAAGAAGACAACCACAGCAACCAGGGTTCTGCCAAACACTCCCTCTCTTCAAACGAAGAAGATTATCACTCCAAAGACGAACAGGGTGATAGCAAATACCAGCTGTTGGAAGAACGCATGAAAGCTATGGAGATACAAAAAATACCTGGTTTAGACTTCAATGATCTTGGACTCGTCTCAGATATTGTTATCCCTCCAATGTTCAAAGTTCCTGTCTTTGCAAAGTATGATGGAGTCTCTTGCCCAAAGCTGCATCTAAGGTCCTATGTGAGGAAGATACTACCTCATACGGAACATAACAAATTGTGGATTCATTTCTTCTAGGAAAGTCTGTCGGGTACACAACTCGAGTGGTACTACCAACTAGAAAGTGCAAAAGTTCACACCTGGGAAGATTTGGCTGCTGCTTTCTACAAACAGTATCAATACAATGTTGACCTTGCACCAACCCGTACTCAACTACGAGGCATGACTATGGCACCAAAAGAAAGTTTCAAAGAGTATGCACAAAAGTGGAGAGATCTAGCTGGAAGGGTTCAACCACCCTTATCTGATCGCGAGCTGGTCGACATGTTCATGGGCACTTTAACTGGCCCTTTCTACAGTCATTTGTTGGGAAGCTCGTCGTCAGGTTTCACTGACCTAACATTAACTGGAGAGCGTGTTGAAAGCGGTATTCAAAAGTGGAAAAATTCAAATAGGCTCCTCCTCTGGTACTACAAAGAGGCACATCAGTGGGAGAAATGAAGTCAATACAATGCACAGTCAGAAAAGTCGCAAAAGTGAGCATCACCAATCTGTAGGGGCTGTTCTGATCTCTGCATCTGCACCTCAAAAAGATCAACCGCCGAAGTATACGTGTCGACCAGATGCACCAAGAAGAAACTTCACCAGAATCAATATGCCAATCTCTCAAGCATTGAAGCACTTGTTAAAAGCAAATCTGATCACATTGAAAGATCCTCCAAAGAATGTGAACACTTCCTCTCCGAGTTATCGCCCCGATGCAACATGTGCATTCCATTCTAACTGTCCAGGACATGACGCAGATCACTGTTGGGCCCTGAAAAATAAAATACAAGACACGATAGATGCTGGGGAAATTGAATTCGATCCTCTAGAGACTCCAAATGTCAACACTGCACCTATGCCAAAGCACGACAAGACCGTTAATGCTATCCTAGACACTGTTTATATCTATGATGTAAGAGAATTGTCAACTCCGCTCCTTGAAGTCAAAAGAAAGCTAATACGAGCTGGTTTCTTTCCAGGTTGTGACCCTAATTGCTTTTATTGTGCACACCTACCCAATGGTTGTGAGAATTTGAAAATAGGAATTCAAAAGTGGATGGATCGTCGTATCATTATGTTTGAGAGGCTCCCTTCTATGGACGATTTATGCGAAGTTTTTTCAAATGGGATGAGAATAGAGGACGTCTCAGTGGTTTCTAACATACCATTGAAAATCCCTACCAAAGCTCCTTTCAAAATTTATGTTGCGCCCAGAGTGGCATCGGTAATCATCACCAGTCCGACTCCATTTCCATACTCCTCAGACAAAGCTGTCCCGTGGAGTTATGACACTAATGTTTATGTCCATGGAGTTAAGCAAGACACCTTGACTGAAGAGACCGTGAATTTTACTACTCCAACTATTGATAATATTGTGGGTACTAGTAAGATTACGAGAAGTGGAAGGATCTTTTCACCAGAAATTACTCCAAATTTTGCTACTAATCCAGTCCAGGTCCCAGTTCCTAATCAAGATATCAACGCTCGAGGCAAAGAGCCACTAGTTGAACCAGTTCAAGTACCGGTAGAAGTCACTATTGAAGATCCATCGAGGCAAGAAATGGAGGAAATATTGAAAATCATCTGCAAAAGTGATTACAATATTGTCGAACAACTGGGGCACACTGCTTCAAAGATTTCAATGCTGTCTCTGCTAAAGTATTCTGAAGCTCATGTCAAGGCCCTGATGAAGTTCCTAAAAGCTGCCCATGTACCACAGGAGATTTCAGTCGATCAATTTGAAAATTGTGTTGCCAATCTTACAGTGAATAACGGTCTCGGTTTCTCTGATGCTGATTTAACCCCTACTGGGAAAAATCACAATAAAGCCCTGCACATCTCTATTGAATGTAACGGCACCACTCTGTCTCATGTGCTGGTAGACAACGGTTCCTCTTTGAACGTGTTACCAAAAGCAGTACTGGAAAAACTTGACTTCGAAGGAGTTGTGTTACAACCAAGCGATGTTGTGGTAAGAGCCTTCGATGGGTCAACAAGAACAGTGTACGGAGAAGTTAAGCTCCCAATCAGAGTGGGCTCTCAGATCTTTGATTCAACCTTTTACGTGATGGAAATTCATCCAACATACTCCTATTTACTAGGACGCCCTTGGATACATGGAGCAAGCGCTGTAACTTCTACCCTGCATCAGAAGTTAAAGTATCCAGTAAAAGGCAAGGTCGTCACAGTTTATGGCGAATAAGAATATGTGATTAGCCACCTGATTAACTCCAAGTATGTTGAGATGGACGGTGAATTCATCGAAACTCCATGCCAATATTTTGAGGTGGTCTCTCCAGCTATCTCTGCTGCCAAACATATTTCTGCTACTCCTGCTACAAAAATAACTCCAACTATGGCTTCTCTCAAAGATGCTAAAGCTGTGATCGAAGAGGGTGGTTGCATAGTATGGGGACAGCTCCTTGATGTGCCTTACAAGTTCGATAAGCTAGGTCTGGGCTATGCTAATGGAACTCAAAAGAACGATCAAAGTCCTCGTTCTGGAGGATTAATGTCACATTTCATCAGCCAAGGAGTGAATGCTATTGAAGACGATGGAATGATCTTGAACCATATTATTCAACAATATCCAAATGAAGTTCCACCTGTTTCCATGGAAGTATGGGATACTTTGGGAGAACCAAGCGGCAGGTATGATTTTCTAGTAAAGTACACTGCACCTCAGAGTTCTTTTATTGCCATTGAAGACATTGTCCCAACTGGATGGGATGATCAGTTCGAAGATTACAAAAGTCTCACAAGTTCCATTACCGAGCAATACCAAAGTCCACCTAGTCCAAAAGAAGTCTGGGATACTTTGGGAGAACCAAGTGGCAAGTATGACTTTATGGTAAAGTATTCCGCTCCCCTGAGCTCGCAGATCGCTGTTGAAGACATCACCCCAACTGTATGGGACAACCATTTCGAAGATAATATAACAGCCACAAGCCCTGTCGCTCCTGAAGAATTCTGGGAAGCACCAAATGACGAGAATGATTTTCTGATGCAGTACGCTGCTCCCCAGAATGCACAAGTCTCCCTTAAAGACATCATTCCAACTGGATGGGACGATCTTATCGGGTATCTCGCTCAGCCAACAGAGGTCTCTCAGCCTGGGCTCTCGTATCCAGCATAGTATCTTGCTCATACTGAAGGATCAACAACTCATTTCATCACTAAAGAAATCAATGTTATGGAAGACGAAGAAGACAGTTGCAACTAGGGCAGCTGGATATTCCCTACTCACAGCAATGGATTGAACAACTGGGAAGCTGAAGATGTTATCTCCTTTGATCAGGAGTAAATGCAATTTCCTGTTTTTGTTGTTTATATGTTCAAAGATAAAAATGGTTCCTGTACTATCGAACCATGAACTTAAAAGCCAGGTGCCTTGCCCGAAGCACACTGGTCCTTTTTATAAGGGTTTGTCATACCATGATCATGTTCATTCAATAAAATCATGGGACGTTTGCATATTCAAGTTTTTTGATCCTTTTTGTTTCTTTCTTTGCTTTATTCATTTTCAAATAGCTATGTGTTCTTACACACACCCACATAATAAATGCAGATTCACATTCACTCTGGATCCTGTTGATAACGATTCTGCTATTGCCAGTCATGACTTTGAATATCCGATCTACCAAACTGAGGACGAAAGTGAGGAAGATTGTGAAGTACCTAGGGAACTTTCAAGGTTATTAGAACAAGAAGAAAAGACTATACAGCCGCATGAAGAACCAATTGAGGTTATCAACCTGGGCAGTGACGAAGAAAAGAAAGAAGTCAAGATAGGGGCTGATTTAGAAGACAGTGTCAAGCAAAGACTGATTCAAATGTTACAAGACTACATTGAGATATTCGCTTGGTCCTATGAAGATATGCCTGGCCTTGACACGGATATTGTGGTTCATCGCCTGCCAATCAAAGAAGGTAGCACTCCAGTTAAGCAGAAGCTGCGAAGAAGTAGGCCCGATATGTCCAAGAAAATCAAAGACGAGGTTGAGAAGCAATTCAATGCTGGCTTTCTGAAAGTTGTGAGTTATCCTCCATGGATAGCTAACATAGTGCATGTGCCTAAAAAATACGGGAAAGTCAGAATGTGTGTATACTACAGAGATCTGAATCGAGAAAGCCCCAAAGATGATTTCCCTTTACCTCACATCGATGTACTGGTTGACAATACTGCACAATGCAAGGTATTCTCCTTTATGGATGGATTCTCAGGGTACAATCAAATCAAGATGGCGCCCGAAGACATGGAAAAGACAACCTTCACAACACCCTGGGGAACCTTTTGTTACAAAGTAATGCCCTTTGGTTTAAAGAACACAGGAGCAACATATCAGCGTGCAATGGTAGCTCTGTTCCATGATATGATTCATCAAGAAGTAGAGGTTTATGTCGATGATATGATTGCAAAGTCCAACACCGAAGAAGAACATTTGGGTCATCTGCACAAGCTGTTTAACAGACTCAAGAAGTACATGTTGCGACTGAATCCAAACAAGTGTACCTTTGGAGTAAGATCCGGTAAACTCTTAGGTTTCATCGTCAGCAGCAAGGGTATTGAAGTTGATCGTTCCAAGGTCAAAGACATTCAAGAAATGCCCATACCCCGTACCGAGAAACAAGTCAGAGGATTCTTGGGACGTCTGAACTACATCGCCAGATTTATTGCCCATATGACTACTACTTGTGTGCCGATCTTCAAATTGTTGAAGAAAGATCAAGTGGAAAGATGGAACGACAAATGCCAATTAACCTTTGACAAGATCAAAGAATATCTTCAAAAACCACCAGTGGAAGGAAGACCTCTGATAATGTACCTAACTGTGTTAGAAGATTCAATGGGGTGTGTACTGGGGCAACATGACGAGTCTGGCCGAAAAGAGCATGCAATCTACTATCTTAGCAAAAAGTTTACCGATTGTGAAACAAGATACTCACTGCTCGAGAAAACTTGCTGTGCCTTAGCATGGGAGGCTCGCCGACTAAGGCAATATATGCTAAACCATACCACTTTCCTGATCTCCAAAATGGATCCTATCAAGTATGTGTTCGAAAAACCTGCTCTCTCTGGAAGAATAGCAAGATGGCAAATTATCTTAACAGAGTATGAAATCCAGTACACTTCACAAAAAGCGATTAAAGGAAGTGTGGTAGCTGATCATCTGGCTCATCAAGCAGTGGAAGATTATCAAGCGTTGAACTTTGACTTCCCAGATGAAGACATTATGCTAGTTACTGACTACAAACAACCAGGACCAGAGGAAGGACCCGAGCCAGGATCCCGATGGACTATGGTTTTTAATGGAGCTTCTAACGCGCTTGGCAATGGCATCGGAGGTGTGATCATTTCTCCTGCAGGAGGACATACACCATTCACTGCCAGATTATGTTTCAACTGCACTAACAATGTAGCCCAGTATGAAGCATGTATTCTGGGTCTTAAAGCTTCAATCGATCTGAGAATCAAGTTCCTGGAAGTCTATGGAGACCCGGCCCTTGTAATTTATCAAGTAAAAGAGGAATGGGACACGAAGCACCCGAATCTAATTCCATACAAAGAATATGTGCTGAGTTTGATTCCTTATTTTGAAGAAATCACTTTTGAACATATCCCGCGCGAAGAAAATCAACTAGCTGATGCCTTAGCTACCATGTCATCTATGTTCAATGTCAGGTGGGACAATGAGGCGCCAATGATCACCATTTACAGACAGGATGAACCAGCCTATTGCAATGAGATTGATACCGAAGGAGTGGAAGAAAAACCATGGTTCCATGAAGTAAAAAGATATCTCGAAGCCCAGGAGTACCCTGAAGGGGCATCCATTAACGATAGAAAGTTTCTAAGAAGATTTGCTGCCAAATTCTTTCTAAGTAATGGAATCCTGTACAAACGCAACCATGACTCGACTTTGCTTCGTTGTGTGAACAAGAAGGAAGTAGAACAGATTATGGAAGACATACACGATGGTGCCTTTGGTACTCATTCAAGTGGACATACAATGGCTAAAAAGATCTTAAGAGCAGGTTATTACTGGTCTACCATGGAGACAGATTGCCATCATCACTCTAGAACTTGTCACAAATGCCAGATATATGCCGACAAAGTACATGTACCTCCAGTCCCATTAAACGTTCTGATGGCTCCTTGGCCTTTTGCAATGTGGGGAATTGATATGATTGGAGAAATCAAGCCTACTGCCTCTAACGGACATCGCTTTATCCTGGTCGCTATTGACTACTTCACAAAGTGGGTAGAAGCAGCCTCGTTTGCTTCAGTAACCAAGAATGTTGTGGCCCGGTTTATTAAGCATAATCTCATTTGTCGGTATGGCATCCCTGAAAGGATCATCACAGACAATGGCACAAATTTAAACAACAGAATGAATACTAAACTCTGCACACAGTTCCAGATCAAACATCATAATTCCTCTCCATATCGACCAAAGATGAATGGCGCGGTAGAAGCTTCCAACAAGAACATCAAGAAGATCATACAAAAGATGACAGTAACCTACAAAGACTGGCATGAGATGTTACCTTTTGCTCTTCATGGTTATCGCACATCAGCGCGTACTTCAATAGGGGCAACTCCATTCTCCTTAGTCTATGGTATGGAGGCAGTTCTTCCAATTGAAATTCAGATTCCTTCCCTAAGGATTATGAAAGAAGCTGATCTAGATGAAGACGATTGGATTCAGACTCGGTTGGACCAGATAAACTTGATAGATGAGAAGAGGCTTGCAGCTATTTGTCATGGTCAGTTGTACCAGAAACTCATGATCAAAGCCTTCAACAAGAAAGTCAAAAGTCAGGCATATCAAACCGGTGATTTGGTTGTCAAACGCATCATTTTACCACAAGGTGATCCCAGAGGCAAGTGGACTCCCACTTATGAGGGACCATTTGTAATCAAGAAGGTATTCTCCGGCGGAGCCATGTTGCTTACCACTATGGATAGCGAGGATTTCCCACACCCTGTAAATGCGGACATAGTCAAAAAGTACTTCGCTTAAAGAAAAGCTCACTAAGTTGAAAACCTGAAAGGGCGACTTAGGCAAAAAATGAGCGTCTCGATGGATTGAAAACCTGAAAGGGCGATCCAGGAAAAAGTTAGAGACTAAAAAAAATAATAATAATTATCCCGGTAGGCTGAAAACCTGAAAAGGCAGCCTAGGCAAAAGTTAGGGAATAAAGCGCACGACTATGTCCCGTTTGGCTACCTACTCACCTTCAAAGTTCAACACATCAAAGGCACCAATCAGTCCGATCACTTTCTTCCAACTAGAGAGGGATGAGATGCTCGAAGATAGATTGGCAATAGCAGAGTTGAAACTTTACTGGATTGTTTTCACATAGCTATTTCTCTTTATAAGTACTTTTCAAAGTTTTATGACAATTTCCTACTACTAGGATTTTCGTCTCTTTGTACTAATCCGCCTATTATGGCCCTTTTTCAAAATCAATATAGTTCATGCTCAAAATCAATGTTTTCCCTTTTTCTGTTTTGAACATATAAACGTCCCAATGATATTTTGAATGAACATATGCATTTGAATATTGTAGATGTTTTGATTGGCTGCATTTTATGGTAAAACATTCATGTGTATTTTGCTGTATTGACTAAGGTCATGACATGTGGTGTGTAGTGTTAAAGGTTATGCATGTTCTGGTTGTGTAAGCTAATACATGTTGTGTTAGTTGGATGTCATACCCGACGTCATGACATCAGTGTTTGAGAGCAGTAGCTGTTATGTTTTATGTTTTGTTTCTATTATGTTTCCTTATCTATCTCAGTATTTATTTTAGGAAACAAAAGATTATGCTGATTGTACATCAGTAATAGAACAAATCATGGGTTGTCCTTTTGGCACCCTGATATGTGAGAAGCAGAGAATTGAAGTGAAGAATACTATTTGGTGTGATTCGTACAGAACAGTTACAACAACAAGATGTTCTATGGAATGTCACGACATGCTCTGTGACATCAGTATTTGACATCAGTTACTGTTATATTTAGCTGTCACGCGCCTGCTGAGCTAGAATATAAAGATTTAGTAAGTACTCAAAAGATGCAGAATATTCTTTGGAATATTATGCAATCCTATGTGGCATAGGTTTAGAGATCAAGAGAATCAAGATTAGAATATTGGAGAATTATGCAGTTTCCAATTATGAAGATAAATTAGGAAACTTATGATTGAAGACCTTGTTTTTAGCAGAAAGTTTTCTGTGATTTGTAACAGCAAATAATGCTGTGATTGTAAGCCCAAGTCCAGTTGGGAATAGGTTATAAATAGGAAACTTTGTAACCTAGTTTAGCCGGCGTTTAGAAAGATGTAACCATTAGGGTTAGCCGTGTAGGTGAACCTCCCGGTTTGTGGGAAGGTCACTGATTTGTGCCTCGAAGCCTGTAGGTAAGAGGTTTGTTTTATTCACTCAGAAGTTGTGAAGCAATGAATGGAGTTGTGTTCTTGGAGGAAGCTTTGAAGCATCTCTAAGTTATGTTTATTTGTGTATTTAGAATATTGGTAATATGGCCGTCGATGCAGTGGCTGAGTTGTTGACTGCTAGACATCATTGTTGTGATTGGGAGTGGAATGGAGATATTCCATATCTAGGGAGAACCTAGGTAGAGGGGTCATTGGGTAGTGATTAAGTGAGGAGTTGTAAACTGGAAGTTTAGCTCTGAATTAATACTGCTAATAGTGGTCTTCATCCCTGGCTTGGTATGCCCCCAGAGTAGGTTGGTTAGACCGAACTGGGTGAACAATTTTGTGTGTTCGTTACTGTTTGTATGTTGTTCTTTATTTTCTGCACTGGTTTATTAATCTAGTATAAGATGTCGTAACATCCAATATGACATCAGGGAATACTTCTAAAGCTTGTTCTTTTACAGAACCACCTCAGATCAAAATCTGGTTGTGATAATTGAGTTATCATTATGCATAAATGGTTTCAGTATTATTATGATAGTTTAGCATACAGGTGTTGAACCAAAATTAAAGATCATCCTATCCTACCATTGCTGCGTTTATAACAGACCAGATGTCACGGCATCGTATATGACATCTGGGTTCTGTCATACCAGAATTTCAATTGGTATCAGAGCAGGCATCCTATTCTGTTTCAGGATGAGATCGAGGGATGATACTTTCTGGTGCAATGGTAAAGGAGAAGAAGAGCACTTGATTGAGATGTAAAGTCTAGCCGGTTTGATCTATGTGCAAAAGAAGTGATCAGGAGACGATTGGCTTTTACTGGAGGTTGTATGACATGGAAGTTTCAGCAGATTTAAAGAAAACACATGGTTTTATTTTTCATCTCAAAAGAAGATTTTTCAACAAATCAGGTATTGAAGACCAATTTGTCCAGGATACGTATTTTTTTTATAAAGGAAGAAGGTAAAGTTATAAGTGTTAATATCAAATTCTTCATACGGGAGTGAGGATCTTGATAAATTATCTCTTAAACTTATTTGTGGTGACCTAATTAAGAGAATCTTCTTGATTATGGCGTCCAATATGATCCTGATATATCTGAAGATGAACCTTCTTGTGAAAATTTTCTCTAAACAGAGGAATCCTCATCAAGAGAGAAGCTGAAGGTGCAATATCACCGTTAATGTCATAACATCGTAAGACACCTCAACACTTTATTATATATGATCAGTCAAGAACTGTCAGGTTGAAGATGCTATGAAGTATCACTGGAGCTGTGGTCTATGAAGCTGGGGCTGATGAAAGATAAGGGTATTAATCTTATTTTGGTCTATAAAATGATTAAACTTATTTCTCATGATCTCTGAGTTCTTCAAGAAGGATTAAAAGGAGATCCGTGTGTAATGAAAGAAGCCGACGTAGCTGAAAAATCTGCTGAACAAGGAGGGTTCATATGATTGGTTGAATGGTCCCTTGAAGTTGGAGGATGGACCATTCATGACAGGGTAAGAATGAAACCTACATGGTGTTATATGCCAAGGGAGCAGCTATGTTAGTAGGTTATTGTTGTTTGGATATTGATTTACTTTCAAACCCAACCTAGTGCACCTGGATTGATATAATACTGGAACCATTTATGCATAATGACATCTGGTCAGTTATAAACGCAGCAATAATACTGGAACCAGATGTCACGGCATCGTATATGACATCTGGGTTCTGTCATACTAGAATTTCAAATATGACTGATGTTTATAAGAAAACAGGAATAGCATTCAGGTAATGTCCCAATCATCTGGACATCATCCCGAAACCAGCATCAGAAGAAAAGTTCTCCAACAGAGATACGTTTCATGGCAAAATCATCAATGATATTTTTCTCTCCAACAAAGTGATTCGAGAAACCTTATTCCCCAGCAGGGCTGTTCAAGGTCACTATCCCCAAAAGACATGATCCTCCATACCAAGGCTTGGTCAAATAATGCATCGGAGGATTACGCATCTTTCTTATTCCCATTCAGAGGGCATCAAAATCAGAACTTCCAAATTATCCTTCATCCTCGAACGGTAGTCAAATATCCCTCAATAGAACACCCTGGTCCGTAAGGAAGTTCCCCAGCTGAGTGTACTCGAACAAGATAGCAAAGATCATCAACAATCACAATGCCTTTGTTTCCAAAATAACAAGCAGGGATTTATTTTCCCAACCAGAAATTTGACACGCTCTAAATTGCATAAGTCATACATCATACGCATATTCATACATAGCATATAATGTTTCATGACAAACGCATACATAACATGCACATTTCTCATTTAGTTTGATAATCTCAACATATACATTACATGCATCATGACATTGCATGTTACTAACTTGATTTTTTCAGGTGGACGAATATCCTCAGCAAAGTTATTCTCAATCACATGCAGTGTTCCCTTGGATTCTATTCAGACGAACATTCCTCTCAGATATAATAAATCTAAAGATTCATTCTGAAGTGATCCCTCTTTCCAAATCACCTATCAACTCAAAACAAGCAACACAGATCCAAAGCGGATACCTCAGACGGATCCTTAATGGTCTACCTTCAGATCTAAGTCGATACCTTGGACGGTTCCTTCATGATCTACCTTCAGATCTAAGTCGATACCTTAGACGGTTCCTTAAAGTAGTCAATCTTCAAGATCCAAAGCGGATACCTCAGACGGTTCCACAACGATCAACCTTCAAAGATCTAAAGCTGATACCTCAGACGATTCCACATAGATCAACTTTCAAAATCTAAAGCGTAAAAACTTTGGACAGTTCCGTAACGATTAGCCTCCAAGACTTAAAGCGGTAACCTCGGACGGTTCCGAAACGGTCAACACAAAGGTTTTCAAATCCTTCATCAAGATATAATCAATGGATTCATTCTGATAAACAAACCATCAACACATTTGCTAGATGGCAGCTGAAAGCCCATCTCAGGTAATGTTGTGATCTGCCAACAACATTTCTCAGACAACATTCAAATGCAATTTCCAACATCACTTCCGGTGGAGGTAAGTGCAAATTTTCAGGGCATTTAAATATTCAATCATCTTCTACCTTCAGATTCCAAACAGTCTCTTTAGGTTTAAGAAGATTGAATAGGGGCAACTGTTATACCCCAAAACTTGCCCGCATCTTTTTCAGAAAGAAGGCAACAGACTTCTGTCTAAAAATTGGGAGTTTCATATAATCTTGGATTTTATTTCATAAATATCCTGATTTTATGAATACTCGGTTTTTAGAATGTTTCTTATACCGTATTTTGGTTCGCTGTTTATCACTTCACACACGCTGTTTATTTGAGATTTATTTGCAGATAAATAGTACTGACGCAATTGGTACAGAATTAAATTTTGCAGGCGCAGAGTCCGGGATTCAGACTGTACTGGTAACAAGTAAATTATTATTAGTTTTATTTCCCACTAATTTTTGTACTATATTATTATTTTCAAAATCTCTTATATTATTTTCAAAATCTCTTCCTTTCATTTCAAATCTCTTTCTTTCAAATCAAATCCTAACTTTATTCCATACATCTCTCTTTTCAAACCCTACCATACACTTTCTTTCAAATCCTACTACCACTCAAATTTTTCTTTTTTGTACGAAATCACTTCATTCCCCAACGTCTCTATTCTTCTTTTCACTCTATAAATACCTCCCATTTTTTCATAAATTCTCACATTAAATTTCAACTCATTTCTCAAACTTCTACCTCATATTTATCTTCTCTTCTTCCCCGGCAAAAATGGCAAAGTGGATGGATACGTGTTTTCTTATGGTCATCACGGTTTTTGTGGTAATCATGTCCTTTTTTCTGTCTGCATAGTCCTGAAAAATGCGGACCTGGGTTGCTTACACTCCCGATCATCTATAAGTTGTTATTTATAGCATGGGTTTTTAATCGTCATTTTTAAAGTTTGTCGTATCTTTCGCTTTCAAATAATGTACTGTTCATTATATTTGTCGTACTGTTCATTATATTATGTAATATTTGTACTGTCAATATTAAATGTCGTACTATCTGTCGTACTGTCATTAAATTATTAAGATAATATTATGTGTGTTTTCTGCCAGTTAAATATTTATTTTTCTGTGCATTAAATATTTTTCAAGATTATTATAGGTAATTTCGTTCACGTACGGTATATTTTATTTATTTATTATGTTTTGTGTTTTTCTAACAACTCATGTAAATAAATTTTCACCATTAACACAACAAAAAAACAAAAAAGAAAAATTAACTTTAACTGTTGAATTTTCACTTTAACTGTTACGTTAATGCCCGGACAGCCAGTTGACAGTCAAACCTGCTGACAGCACGATTCTCCGTGTTTTGTACCATCAATCAAGTCAATCTTTTGCATTTCAAAATTCCAAGATTTTTGTTCTAGAAGTCTTCTGAATATCACATGATCAGCAGAGACTCAACACTGCACAAAAATCAGGTACGCTTAACTGTCTCCTACACAAACAGTCCCTAACTAGGGTTTTTGTTTTTTTTCAGGAGAACGAGTTTTTTGAGACCTCAAATGGATTTCATGGACCTCCATATGTCTCAAAGTACCACCAGAAAAATTTTCAAACTTTAATTCGCTCAGACGCACAGTCAACAGCTCAAACAGTCAGCAGACGACCAGTTTGACCGAAAAGTCAACAGACAGTCAAAAATGAAATTTTTTGTCAACATCCATATTTTGTCAAAAGATTCATCATTTGATCAATGGTTGATCATAATTCATCAAGAAAAGATCAAAAATCAACAAAACCCTAAGTTTCAAAATTAGGGTTTCTTCCTAAAAAGTCAACTGAACTTTGACCGGCCATAACTCTCTCCTCGTTCATTCAAAAAATTCCAACCAAAGCTTGTTTTGAAGGAAATTCAATTATATTTCAAATGCAATTGATCCCATGGTCATTGGATTCACCATTTGAAAAATATGAACTCAGACATTACAGGTCATTTTCAAAGTCAACAAAAAGTGGTTTTTTGTCAAAGGCCATAACATCAAGATAACTTCTCCAAATGAAAAAAAGTTTCCAAAGTAGCTTGTAGAGGACATCTTGAGGTTTATAAAAAGTACAATAACTCCTTCATATGATCAAAATTGAGGGATTTATGCCTTGTTGAAGTTGGCTATTTTTTGGGAAAATGCATGAAACCAACATTGATCAAAAATGTTTTTTTTCCAAAAGGGGTCAAGTTTTCATGATCCAAACATGATTCTAATGATGCTAAGGGCCTCCCACGACCAACCTAAGGCCCATAACATTTTTATTTCTTTTTTAGTTTAATTTTATTACATTTAAAGTTAAATTAAAAAAGAAATGGTGAAGGATAATGGTACAATGCTTTGATCTTAAGCTAAAGCCATCAAGAATGATTCAAATCTGCAGCATGAAGGTACATAGCAGGCCTAGAGCAAGAGGGAGGAAGAAAATCAAGCCATGGTAAAAAATTCAAAGATTTTTAATATTTAAAAATCAAAAGTTCAAAAAGCAATCAATGCTTCTTAGCTTAGCTTTGCAGCACCTCCATTGCTTATAAATGAAGTAGGATACTTCATCAACAACACACACACGAAAATCCACTAAGAGAATAGCTAAGAAGTTCACAAAATTGTCAAAAAAAAATATCAAAGCTTTGTAATTTTCGTTTTCATAGTTCCAACCACTATCAATACAAAATAATCATTTTATCACTCTTGTATAATATCATTGGTAAGGATTGAACCATAGCATGTGAATGAAGAAACCTCAAACATGTGCATAATCATCTTCATGTTCATAACTATGTAACTTTTGTTTTCTTATGTACACTCAATTATAATGCAAACTAACCCTTTGAATGGACTCATAGCATGATATGGAATAGATCTGGGTGGTTACATGCAAACCCTAACGTGGTTTTGAAGCTCCACCATTTTTGAGCTTCAAACATGTGAAGCTTTTGTTTTCCTAGATGGAGGAAGTTTCAATCGAAACTAATACCACCAATGAACTCAAAACATGCTAATTAGTTAATCTAGGTGCTTAGTTGCTTGTCTCGGGTCATCTTTTGGAGGTTCCAATAAGCATGGAAAAAAGAAGCAAAATTCGCAGGTAAAATCGTAGTTGTTTCCACAACAAAATCCGCAGGAAATAGGTTAGGGATGATGAATAGTGGCGTTGAAAGTTTGACTGCATGCGTGGCCAGTCATTGCTTCTTCATTGGCCAGTTTTGGCGCGTGTGGGCCCAGTCAGAAATTTGAATTCTCTTTGAATTCAGTGCAATCATTCCCACCATAATATCATGTGATCTATCTCTTACAGCCATTGGATCAATCTAAAAGCCCATCAAACGTACCCGACACGCTAGTCCATACTATGGACTTTCTCATCAAACACACAGGATCAAAGATTTAATATATTTTTTATTTTATTTGATATAACTTGCAAAATTAATTTAAAATAGTTTTAAAAATAAAAAAAATATAATAAAAATATTTTTAGGTTTATAAAATAATCTATTAATTTTTGACACAAAAATAATTTATTTTTCTTAATAATTAAAATATTTTGTTTAATTAATTAGTATATATTTATATATTTGCTTTTTAATTATTTCAACCTATCAAAAAATCAGGAAAAAATATGTTCTTTTTAGTAAATTTAGTTTATATATTATAGACTAATTTTGTAAATAATTAGAATATTTTTCTCATTAAGTTTAATTTATGTGTATAATTGTTTATATAATTATATGTTAATTAGCTTAATAAATTTCCAAAACAACTTCAAAAAAATCCAAAAAAAATTAGTTTTTATTTTAAAATTAATTAACAAGTAATATGAACATATTTCAGACTTAATTTTTAGGTTTAAATTTTATTTCTACCTTTTTCTCTTTTTAATTAAATTAATTATGCATTAATTCTAATTAAAATCAACTATCTAAAAATCCAAAAATATTTCCCTTTATCTTATTGCAATTTAAATTCATAGATAAAGTGTATAGGTTGTCAAAATCATGTAAATAGCGTAGTTTACATTTCTCGCACAATCGATGTAATAGCGTAGATTTATTTCCCGCATTTTACATTCCCGCACTTTAAATTTTTGTACATATAAAACTGCATGTATGTCAAAGATAATAACTGAAGCGTTAGATCACTAACTTCAAAGACAAAAATATCTGAATCAAAACACAATCACACTTGCACCTCTTAGGGTAATCCCTCTGTTACTCTTTTCAAAATCAATTCTACTGTTTCAAATACAATTCAAACAATTTCTTTCTGTATCCAGTCAAAGAAAATTTTCTAAAAGAAAATAGGAAAGGACCTTATAAATTTAGGGTAGATCTCCTAATTGCTTGCTCAAATCATATCAAAACAACAAATGCTTCACATATTCATTTTTTTTTTCAAAATAAAACTTTCAAAAAAGACAATACTTTGTATATATCCAAACAAGGATCATTACGAAGTTAAAGATCTTTTTCTTCAAAACATCTTTCGAAAGATAAAACACTTTGTATACATCCGCACAAGGATCATTACAAAGTTAATTTACAAAGGTATTTTAAAACCACATACAAGCATTTCAAAGCAAGACAAATGATTCAAACAAGTGAGCTAAGCAATTAAGAGCCCATGGATAACCATGGATACAAAGGGGTGCTAATACCTTCCCTTTGTATAACCTACCCCCGAACCCAAAATCTCTTAAAGGTCTTTTTCTGTTTCTTTTATAAACCTTTCATTAATTGGATAAAATAAAAGTCGGTGGCGACTCTCTGATTTTCAAAGCTCAAAAATAAAAGTAGAGTCAGTTCGTATCTCACGAGAAAAAAACCGAGGATGACAGTGGGGCATTGATATGATCGGGGAAATTAAACCTACTGCTTCTAATAGACATCGTTTCATCCTTGTGGCCATTGATTACTTCACCAAATGGGTAGAAGCTGCTTCATTTGCTTCTGTTACCAAGAATGTAGTAGCCCGATTCATTAAGCATAACCTCATATGTCAGTATGGCATCCCCAAAAGGATTATCACAGACAACGGTACCAACCTTAACAACAAGATGATTACTAAATTCTGCACGTAGTTCAAGATTAAACACCATAACTCTTCACCCTATAGACCAAATATGAATGGCGCAGTGGAAGCCGCCAACAAGAACATAAAGAAGATTGTACAGAAAATGACCGTTACTTACAAAGATTTGCATGAGATGTTACCATTTGCTCTTCATGGTTACCGCACTTCAGCACGCACCTCAACTGGGGCAACCCCATTTTCACTAGTCTATGGTATGGAAGCAGTGTTACCGATCGAAGTTCAGATTCCATCTCTGAGGATCATGAAGGACGCAGAGTTAAATGAAGATCAATGGATTCAGACTCGACTAGACCAGATAAACTTAATTGATGAGAAGAGGCTTGCAGCTGTTTGCCATGGGCAGTTATATAAGAAGCATATGATCAAGGCATTCAACAAGAGCAACAAGCATACCAGACTGGTGACTTGGTTATAAAGCGAATTATTCTACCACAAGGTGATCCTAGGGGCAAGTAGACTCCCACCTATGAGGGACCATTCGTAATCAAGAAGATATTTTCCGGAGGAGCAATGATACTCACTACTATGGATGGTGAAGACTTTCCACACCCTGTGAACGCAGACATAGTCAAAAAATACTACGCATAAATAGGACCCGCTAGGTCAACGAACCTAGGCAAAAGTAAGGGCATCCCGATGAACCAAAATGATTCAGGCAAAAATTAAGGATATATATATATATATATATATATATATATATATATATATATATATATAAAATGTACACCCGGCAAGTTGAAAACCCGAAAGGGCAACTTGGGCAAAAAAGGGTATCCTGGTAGGCTGAAAACCTGAAAAGGCGGCCTAGGCAAAAGTTAAGGATCGAAGCGTACGACTATGTCTTGTTCAGATCATCCATCATTCAGTATCAAGTTCAAAGCGCATCGACCAATTCAATCTTCTTTCTCCAACAAGTGAGGGATGAGATGCTCGAAGACATAATAGCAATAGCAGAATTGAAACTCGATAGGATCATTTCCACATAGCTATTTTTCTTTTATATTGTACTTTGTACCTTTTCAAAAACACACTACTGTTCTCCTATTATTTTGCCTATTCGCGGCTTTTTCTTAATACAAGTTATTTTTCTTTCTATTTTCCTGAGTTTTTTCCTTTCTTTCCCGAACACGCAAACGTCCAATGATAATCTTGAATGAACATATGCATATGAACATGATTATCATTTATCTTTTCTTTTGCAAAATATTTGTATGATTAGTAAACGAATTGGAAAGGCAAATAGACAATGTCTAAAGTAATCCAGATCCTCCTTCAGAGTCAATAATCTGGAGGAATCCCCACAGAGTAATCATTAAGAAGATATCTTCAAATACTCCCAACAAAAGACTTAGCCCCTCAACGGAATTCACGTCTTCAACACTGCTGGTTCTCCGACACTTTACTCCCCTCCAACATGATTTATTAATATCTCTTATCCCCAGTCAGGGTACATCAAGTTATTGTTCATCCCCAAGCAGGAATCATAAATCCCCAGCTGAGCATCTTCAAAACAAGATCAGACAACAAAATCACAATGACACAGGGATTTATTTTCTCAATCAAAGACCGGATAAATCATATTCGTACATCATACATCATAAACATATTCATACATTGGATACATTACCTCATAATAAATTCATACATAACAAGCAAGTTTCTCATTTATTTTGAGAAACTCGTCACATAATACATGCATCATGACATTGCATAAAGACTAACTTTACCTTCTCCAGGACACAGGTACAAACAGATAAACAACATCTCTGATCTAATTTAGTACTATGAACGGCACTGACACAATCTACCTTCAAAGATCTAATTCTATCATCACGAACGGTGTGGACACAATCATCTCTCCAAGTCTAATTCAGTTACTACAAATGGTGCGGACACGACAAAAAGATCTAATTCAGTTACTACGAACGGTGGTGACACGATCGACCCTCAGAGATCTAATTCCATCATCACGAACGGTGTGGACGTGATCAATTTTCCAACGTCTAATTCAGTTACTACGAATGGTGCTGACACGACAAAAAGATCTAATTCAGTTACTACGAACGGTGCTGACACGATCAATTTTCCAAGATCTAATTCAGTTACTACGAACGGTGCTGACACGATCGACCCTCAAAGATATAATTCTATTATCACGAACGGTGTAGAAACGATCAACTTTTCCAAAGTCTAATTCAAACACTACAAACGGTGCTGACACGACTAACCTTCAACAACTATCTCTAAAGACTTCAAGTTCCGATATGGTCTAACGTACGACTCGTTCTAACTTTCAAAACTTATCAAGACAAGTGGCATCTTAAAGCCCACTTCATATCCCCAATATCCGGATGGCATCTCTAAGCCCATTTCTGATGGTACAAATTTATGGGTATTCTAGTGTTCAATCCTCTTCCACCTTCAGATACCGATTGGCATACAAACCACTCTACATCTTCAGGTTTAAGAAAATTGAACAGGGGTAGCTGTCATACCCCAAAATTTGCCCATCTCATTTCCCTATTCAAGCTCATACTAAGGTTCAAGGCTCAAAGACTCATCCTCCTAAACAACGGTCCAAAGAATTAGGGTTTTTATTTCTCTGAAGAAAATGAATGAATCAAAGGCTCTAATGCATTTCATATGGCTTATGATGTTTCAAACTATCTACATGACAAAATTCAGGTTTTAATTCCAAGGATTGATCACTCAATTGCTCAGAAAGACAACAGTCGATGAGTTTGACCTAAAAGTCAACTGTGGTCAAAGTACAGTCAAAACTCCTGATTTTTTGTCAACAACCTTATTTTGAAGTATCGTTCACCATTTGATCAAGGATTGATCGTGGTTCATCAAGAAAAGATCAGAAGTCAACAAATTCAAGAGTTTCTAAATTAGGGTTTTCATAGGAGAAAGTCGACCGAACTTTGACCACCCATAACTCCTACATGGAACATCAGAAATTTCCCATCCAATGCTCATTTTGAATGAAATTGAATTCTCTACAACTTTGTCTCTCACATTCCAAGTCTAAAAATGCTTCATTTGAGAGATATGACTAAAAACATTATAGGTCCTCTTGGAAGTCAACCAAAAGTCATCTTTTTCAAAAGAGCATACAAGGAGCATGAAAAATTATTTTGACATAGGACCAAATACATTGGTTAGAGGACTCTTCAAGGTTTCTAAAAAGTCCAAGAACTTGAAAAAATGTTGAAATAGGAGGAAATGGCAAGGTGCACAAGTTCACCTATTTTCAAGGGCATGTATAAAGAGAAAAATTCCAAAACTCCAAATATTTCCAAACGGGCCTACATTCTTTTTATCCTATCTTTATTCTAAGCCCATGCACGCCCCAAAACAAGAGCCTTTTTTTTATTATTTTATTAATTATTTTATGGTTTTTTATCATTATAAATCATAAATTAATTATATAAAATAGTAAAATTAATAAGAGACATTATTTGCTTTGATTTTATGTCAAGAAATCAATCAAATATATTCCCTCAATCAGCCAAATGATAATTGGAATAAAGTGAATCAAATATTGGACAAAAATAGAAACATTATGAACCATATTTTCAATCAAATTTCAAAGATTGAAATCAAAGATTTAAGAAGATTCAATCCATAATATTCACCCTAATTCCATATATTATAAGTAGTGAATCGTTCCAGACCCTAGGGTTAAGTTTTTCCAGCCTTGAGAACCCTACTCAAGTGCATTCAAGTGGGAGAAAAATTGAAATTTGTTTTGGAAGTTAGAGATTGATTCAAAGAATTCTGAAGGCATAAACACGTTCCTCGATGTTCCTTGATCGAATCCAAAGCCTTTGCATACGCTAACAGGTTATGGTTCATGAATGCATACCCTATATTTACATGGTTATTGATTTTTTCGATTTCATTCATTCATGCATAATTGATGTAATTTGATTGTATACATGTGCTTATCTTGGTGCTATGATGGTTTCTATTTGGTTTAATTGTTGTTTGAACGTACGTGTAAGGATCTACCATTGTTAGGGTTAAGGAACTCGAATTGTTTTTTTTTTGTAGGCAAAATTAAGGTCAATTGCAGGTACTATGGTAATCCTGAGGCTTGGACGATCAGGATGAAGGGGTCGCGCCAAATTTATCAGGTGTGTGCAGTGTTTTTATGATTTGCAGGTAAGGTAGCTACGAACCAAAAACGTAACAAATTGGTAGCAGAAGTTGCAGGCTGCATTCGTGAAGAAGATGACTGCGTGTCATCACGCGATTGATTAGTTCAAAACTAGAAAAGGCGCGAGCTTGTGTTAGTCTCCCCTTGGTTCCGGTGCATTCAAGTACTATGCGTATTATGTGCCTTCATCTGTTTCAGCCACTGGATCATTCTTCAGTCTCATCCAACGTTCAAGAATGCGCAGATCCACCATACACCCTCAGCCATGCGCCACACTGGATCATACACGCTAAGTTCCAAATTTTTTTCTTTTTAATTATATAACCTATTTATGTTATTTTTTTTATTTATATTACTTATTTATTTGTTTTTTTTAAGAAAACTCTTTTAAAATGTCTTTGTTAATAAAGATTTGTTCTTAATTATTATTCATAATTTTATTTGATTTAAATATTTCAAATTATTTATTTATTTTTTAAGAAAACTCTTTATTTATTTTAATTATTATTCATAATTTTATTTGATTTAAATATTTCAAATTAATTTAAATTATTTAATTATTTAATTAATTATAAATGTTTTATTAATTGATAAAAAATAAATATTAGGGTTAGGTGATTTAAATCAAAACTTTATTGTCGCCGATTTCATTAATTAGGTTGAAAACCAATAATTAATTAATTTGGTTTTTTTATTTATTCTATTAAGGGTTAATAGTAATTCACCCCCCTGTAATGTTAGCGAATTTTGCTTTTCCCCCCTCCCTACCTTTTGGCAACGGTTTTTTCAAAAAAACCGTTGCCAAAACCTGCCTTTGGCAACAGTGGGAAGGTAAACCGAAATTCGCTCATATTACAGGGGGGTAAACTACTATTAACCCTTCTATTAATCATAGTTAACTTGTGCCCTAATCAGGGTTTACGAGGTTTGTCATCAGATCATTCCTACACTAAAAAATTTCCTTTTCTTTATACAATTTTTTCAGGGTTACCATCAGGGTTCTTCTGACTACGCGCCATGCCAATCGAAAAGCTAAGTTCTGATTCTTTACTGATTTAAATACAATTTTAATTTTGCCTTATAAATTAAATTAGGGTTTATTTTCAATATCAATGAATCCCTCCTACACTCACCCTTTTGTATTTCTCCTTTCACTGATTTTCAGGGATAACCAACCGGTCAAAGCTCGAATGATCGGTAACCCTAAAACTCGTTCTTTTTATTTTTTTTATTTCTTTTAATTATTACTTGTGTCAAACTAATTGCTCTGTCGGGATTTATTGCTTTTCTTCCCCTTCCCCATGGCTTATTATGTAACTGCTCCTAGTTGTATTGTGTGGCCTTGAAGGCACTTAACACTGTTATATCATTATTATTGCGTGGTTAGTAATTATAGGGAGTGCAGCCTTGAATTGAATTTAGAATAACTAATTATAAGATAATTATCTGAATTGAATCACGTGATTGTGCACCCACACACCTTTTATGGTAACCTCTCTTGTTGCATGTTGCCTTGTTGCCTTTTCAGTGCGGAATAGTCAAGTCCCTCGGATAAGGGGACGCCTCAGCAAATGTTGCCCTCAGTTCATTCACATCACAAAAATATCACAAAAAGATCATAAGTCCCAATGATGCTGCCTTCGGTTCGGTTATATGATCTCGTCCCTTTCGATTATTGCTGAGGTGTCCTTTTTGTTGCCTAATGATGACTATTCTTTTCCTTCCCTTAGACTACCTGCCTTCTCTATGGCTAGGGAAAGTCTTATGGCGAACGAACTCTCGATGACCCTTCAACCTCCAAATAAGAGGACTTCCTACCCTTCTATGGTATGGATAGCCTGGAAAGGCTAAAAGAACTTTTTTACAATGTCAAGGTAATTTGCCCCTAATTGCTTTGCTCTGGCTTTAATCTTTTTCTTACACTTTTTCATAAACCTTCAAAAAGGCTACGCTCATTTACGAGCTAAAGTCCTTATTTCTTATTCTATACATTTCTAAACTTTTGGTAACAAAAGAGCAAAGCAATTAAGAGCCCATGGAAAACCATGGATGCAAAGGGTGCCTTACACCTTCCCTTTGCATAAATTACCCCCCGAACTCAAAATTGCTTTTAAAAGGTTTTTCCTGTTCTTTTAGCCTTTCTGTTAATTTGGATAAAATAAAAGTCGGTGGCGACTCTTGCTTACCGCGACATTTCTATAAAGTCAATTCACCGTATTACAGTTGACAAGTGGCAGTCTTCCTCAGGAAGATAGTTTGTTTACTTTTGGTAACTCCCAGTCAGAGTCGATAGATGGCGGTCTTCTTCAAGAATATAGTTTGTTCACTTTTGGGATTCCCCAGCCAAGATTCTCCAGCAGATCGACAATTTGCAATATTCCTCAAGAAGATAGTTTGTCCACTTTTGGATTTCCTCACGGAGTCAACAAATGGAAGTCTTGCTCAAGAAAATAGTTTGTTCACATCCAGAAGTTCCCCAATGAGGCGACAAATGGCAGTCTTCTTTAAGAAGATAGGTTTTTTCGCTTAAGGATTCCTCAGCTAGAGTCAACAAATGGCAGTTTTCCTCAAAGAAGACAGTTTGTTTACCCTTAATATTCCCCGCAAAGCCGACAAATGGAAATTTTCCTCAAGAAGACAGTTTGTTCACTTTTTGCTCCCCTCGCAGTCGACAAATGGCAGTCCTTCTCAAGAAAGACAGTATGTCCGTTTAATCCCCAAGGAATCGATGAATGGCAGTTTCTTTTCAAGAAATAGTTTGTCTACTTCCATGGAACTTATCCTGAAAGAGTTAACGGATGGCAGTTTTCCTCCTTGAAGACAGCTTATTAACTCCCCAACATAGATTGATGAATGGCATTTTTCTTCCCGAAGACTGCTCATCCACTTTCAAGCAAAGTCATTAGCTCCTCAAAAGGACGCACGATCATATGGCATTCCTTCGAAGACATCACATTGAAGGAAAGTATAATAAAGTTTCTTATCAACCATCAAATGGCATCTCTCCAACAGACACTAGTGAGAAGTTTGATGAGGAAAGAGACCCTTGGAGATTTTCTCTTTATCTGAGATATCGTCCAAAATTATAACTGAGACCAGTTTCGTGATCAGACATCCGAAACGATGGGAGGTTATCATTACAACTGAGACCAATTTCGCGATCAAACAACCGAAACGAGGGGAGGTTGCTTACATTACTATAACTGAGACCATTTTCGCGATCAGACATCCGAAACGAGGGGAGGTTATCATTACAACTGAGGCCAGTTTTGCGATCAGACATCCGAAACGAGGGGAGGTTGCTTACATTACTATAACTGAGACCAATTTCGCGATCAGACATCCGAAACAAGGGGAGGTTATGACTATAACTGAGACCAGTTTCGCGATCAGACATCCGAAACGAAGGGAGGTTGTTTACCTTTTTCTAAGTATCAACACTTAGTCAAAGAAGATGGATCGTGCATTCTACATTGCCATCCATTCACCAGAATTCACATAACACATTTCTACGGGAGTTTGCCTCCCTATCCCTCGCAGAGTGCGACAATGGGATCAAGCCATGAAAGAACATTTCCTTATCGCTGCAACATCTCAGGAATGCCCAAAATTCGGGCATTCTTTGGTATTTAAGTCTCTTTCACTCAGAAGAGATCAAGATGTCAATCTTTCTCCCCCAGATGAAAGAAACTTAAATAGGGGCATCTATCATACCCTAATTTTGACCCCCCTGAGATGTCACATCTCCAGACATTTCATTAACTCAAGACAAGTACCCAAAACATGCACTTGTTTACCTAGTACTCAATCGAGGGTGTTCAAGAACAAAGAAGCTCAGGCAAAGGATCAATCAATAAGAAAATGGCCTCTAATACAATCATAGGACTCAAATGATTCATTTATCCACCTATGTTGATTAGACACCAGTCATTAGGACTCAGGTTTGTTAGGTCACCAGACTAGGGTTTTGAGCCCATCAAGGACTAAAATCAGGGACCACATCTGGGAAACCCTAAAAAGCTCCAGGGCATCACTAAAAGAGTTCAATCATCATCAAATGATCCCTATGATAATATCCAATGGGAATTGTACTTAAGTCTAGAGGCCACAGTCATCAATTTCATCTGGCCTACAATTAGGGTTTTTGGACCTAATTCACCTAGACAATTGACTTTTAATCAGGACGTGGCTCCATAACTCTAAACATGGCTCAAGAACTTCTATTACCTCAATATGTTCCAATCATGTCATTCATTTGAGGAGGAGAGCTTAATCCATCACAAAAGTCCAAGATTTCACTTCATTTGGAAAAAGTCAACTACACAAGATCACCTTTGACTTTTAGGTTTTTGGATCAAAACATGACTTTTAAGGATCAATATCATCAATATATGATTATTGAAGTCATTTGGCCAAATCAAGAAAATCCATCAAGGATCAAAAAGTCAACAAAAAGTCAAACTAGTGTATTTTGACCTAGTTCATGGATCTCAAAGTTTCACCTACACAACTTAAAAAACTTCCAACATGAAAGTTGTAGGTCTTGCAAAATAAAACAACTTTGTCACATATAATTTTTTGGCAAAAAATCAATCATTTGAGAGATATGAGTTTTGGAAGTTATAGGTCATAAACACTTTGTGAAATTCTAAGTTCTTTTGACCTAGTTTTCTTCTAACTTCAGGCCCATTTTACACAAATTTCCCAAATGATTTTGAGGAAAATCCAAACTAATGAATTGAAGTACATATCAAGGGCTTTCCAAATTGTGTTCAACCTTCTTCAAATTCATTTTGAGCAAAAAGTTATGCATGTTCAAAGTTGGGCATTTGAAGTTGTTTCAAGCCATGGCCAATTTTTGCTTCTTACCAATTCTATGCAAATGCTCTTACCAAATGGTTCTACATGACATCGAATACACCACTAGAGATGCCATGCATTCATTTTCATCATTGCATAAGGATTGAAGAATATTCCCAAAAATAAAGACATGTGATTATGTAATGATTACATTTGGGAATTTATGGCAAATGGATGAATCACGAAAGGAATCTTCTTCCAACCAATTGAAACTCTCCCCTGCATCAGAAATGTTCCCCAAGATCACAAGAGATCAATGGATAGGGATCTAGCTCGAGTTTGACATCATTACATTTGTGAGATTCTTTGAATTTCTTCATGGCCAAGAAACCAAAACTACCTCACTAAGCAAGCTCACTCTCTCCAATTATACTTAGCTCTTTGCCTATAAATAGAAGTGTCATCCTCAGTATTCAACAAACCAAAGCAACTCAAAAATATTGCTTTCTCTTTCTCTTCCTCATGCTTATGGTTTTTAAATATTCTTTGGCAAGAAGAATCAAATTCTTTAAACCAGAGCTCTTCTTTTGAAAGTGAGCCTTCTAACATCTCAAGGAGGTTCATTAGAAGTGATCTAAGCACCTGGAACACTTCTGGAAGTGGAGAAACATCACAGCCACTTTCATTTTGGAGCTTAAGTAGTTGGAGGTCTGTAGAACAGTTCAGAGGGTGTCAAACAAATCTAAGCACATCAACATGTTCCTAGGGGTGTAGTGAAGCTTTTAGATGCCTGCAGCACATCTGTAACCACAAAATAATCACCCTCCATGTTCACTTGAAGCTCAAATAGAAGGTGTCGAGTAGGGCAATTCTGAAGCATTCAAGTTGCAATAAGCATTCAGTTAGCATCACTGAGTCACCAGGAAGCTTTTGTGATCATCCATCCATAGCCAAAAGCTCTCCACCATAGCCATCGACCTCCATTTTCAGAGGTATTTTTTCAAACTCTAAAACTCTTATTTAAGTACTCTTTGCAATATATCTCGATACCAGTTTGTTCAGCATCATTAGAGGACTAAAAACCCTCTATCATCATTCATTTATTCATCTTCATCATCATTTAATTTTAAAATTAGGGTTTATGTGTTCTTCGTGTTTTCTGAAGAATAAGATAGTTGTAGTTAATATAAATCAATATTAGTTACATATCTGAATTCGTGAGGAAATTTAGAACGAAATTCATGTTTACATCATCCCATTTGGTTGAGAAATGAGCAAGTTTTGAAATTCAAAAATTGAAGAGCTTGAGGTTGAAGACGAAGATGGTGGTGGCGCCATTTTCAAACATTCAGGGACAAGTTTAATATATTTTTATTACAAGGCGTATACATAACGAATACATCGTTATAGCCCAGTTGGTAATATGAGTGTGTGAAGCGCGTGCCCAAGGTCTGGGGTTCGAATCCCCCTCGCCCCAGACCTTTTGATTTTATTTTTTTCTTTGCTCTATACACTTGATACCACATATATTGCCTTGGAGTCACTACTATGTCACCAAGCACGCGTTGGCTGGTTCGTGTGTGTTTTGTGAATTGGCTTCAAGGGCGTGGGTTCTAACCATGGTGAGGCCAAAAACATTTTTTTACCACCTATTTATTTCACTTTTCTTCACAACTTTAACCAATTAATTTACCCTTCAAATTAAATCATTTTTGCTTGATTTTTCACACACTTGTCGTTTAACATATCTATTTTATGAATAATCATAAAATCACAAAAAATATTATTTATTTGGTATATTTTTATTAGGTTTAAATTGGTGTGTTTTTAAGTATTTTAAAATACTTTTAACAGATGTTTTCACTAAATTTCAAAACCTAATCACCTTGTAAATACGTTGTGATAAAATCCTAATCATTTATGTCTTAATTAGGAATAGACTCTGTCTTTACCCTAATTAAGTTGACTTTTGTCAATTTTCAAACTAATTCCAAACCTCGATCAAATAGACCATTAAGGTTTTCATTCAACAAAACCTTACATCCAGCAAAACATTTTCAACTGTTTTTTCATAAATAGTAAATAAATCCATGGGCCTCTAATAGAGTCTAAGACCCAACACTGATAACACGAATTTATATCATATATTTAGCTTAAAATCCATAGATATTATTAGTATTTTTTATTTAATTATATTGTTTTATTATGATATTATGCGGGTATTTGCGATTTTTCAGGTATTGCATTCCTATTGAGACTATTCGTGAAAAGGAGCAAAAATCATTCATATTTATAAAAGAGATGTGCTGAAGTCAAAAGGGGGTGCAAAAAAGACCCAAAGGCCTAAAGATGGAAGTCCAGCCCACGAAGGAGCTGGAAATGACCACTTCAGCACGTGGAGACGTCCGTCTCTAGTGCCCCTTGCCACGTCATGAAGAGGAGACGTCCGTCTTCCTGAAGAAGTGGAGACGTGCGTCTCCCAAGTCTAAGTCAGAAGGTGCTATATTCACGGAACGAAACTGCCTACGCTCAGCTATAAAAGGAGACTGATACTTCAGTTTCCGGGGTCCGAATTTTTACCAACGAAGTGCTGCTGAATTTTATTTTCAAGCATTATTTTTATCTTCGCATTTTTATTCACTGCTTTCTTTTCTCACAGCAATTTCTACATTGGAAATTGTTGTGAATTTTCATAGATCTAACCTTACGTTAGATTTAGTTTTATTTTCTTTGTTTTAATTTTACGCCCGAATAATTTCTGAAGAACGATCCAGCCAACCTGTGGTGGAAGTTCGAGTACTTCAAGATTCAAGTTTATTTCAGATTTATTTTATTCAGGTTTCTTATTTACCTCCTTTATATTATTTAATTGCATGATATATTGTATGCCATTTAATATGCCTTTTATTATAAACCAAACTGACTTATGCATGTTTAACCGTATCAATATGTCTGGCTAATTAATTAAGATATCGGTATGTAAAGTAAGTTAACCGTGGGATCCGAAATAAGTTGGCTTAAATATTTTTTATTAACTATCACTTGTTTTTGGTTTTATGTCTAATTTAATTACTAGAGTTCTAAAATCAATAGAGCGAGAGTTTGAGATTTTAGGGCCGATAAAGGTTAAAATCAATAGAGCGAGAGTTTGAGATTCTTAACTGGATAGTAGACATAGGACATTAATTTTAAGGATTGCGAAATCATATTAAAACTGATTAGAGTTTATTTACTTTCAAAAAGTGTTTTTAAACCCGACGCGGGATGGCGAGAGCGTACGTTAGGGAATACTAGCATGATCCGAGTCAATAGAGCGAAAGTTTGAGACTAGGAGATTTAAGTAGATAACGTCTTCATAAAGCGAGCATTTTATTAACTATGATTATTTTCAAAAAGCTTTTCTAAATCTAATGGGATGGCGAGAGCGTACATTACGAATTAGAATAGTGGTCTAAATCAACAGAGCGAGAGTTTGAGAGGAGGACTTTTAAACGACAGAATTAATAAAGATTTTTAATTAAATAAGAACCATAGCCAATGGACCTTCGGATCACCTAAGTTAGACGAAATACATACTGATATTCGTTTATTAATATATTTCTTAGATTTGATAATTTAATTTCCCCTTAGAAACAATCAAAATATTAGTAGCCATAGCTTTACATGGTAACCTTAGATTACGGTAGATCGATTCATAGTCCCTGTGGATTCGATATCTTTTAACACTATACAACACGACTGTGCACTTGCAGTTATCATATTTATAGACACGTAAAGTCGCGATCAAGTTTTTGGCTCCGTTGCCGGGGACTATTTAAGTCGATATCGTAACTCACTGTTACACCGTAGAGACTATGGCACTTCTATCCTTTCTCTTTGCATGATTGTATGCCAAATACTCGTTCATAAGGAGGAGAATTAATACAACGAATTAACGAGATCGAACGTTGTACTAACGTAAGACGTCAAGCTTATCATCTTCCCGAAGTAGCACCAATTCCACTTTCTCAGGAATCGACCACTTCTGATCAATTTAACCCGAAGTTAGAGATGGTTGCTCTTCGTCTTTTTTGAGACTATGCCGCTCCTTCACGAGCTGAACTGCACTCAAGTATTGCACCACCTGCGATTGAGGCGAACAATTTCGAACTGAAACCTTCATTGGTACAAGCTGTCCAACATAACCAATTCTCTGGAAGCCCTGCAGACGATCCTAATCTCCATTTATCCGTGTTCGTGCAATATGCCGACACTATCAAAGCTAACAACGTCAGTCCCGAAGCTATTCGATTACGTCTCTTTCCTTTCTCCTTGAGAGATAGAGCTAGAGCATGGCTTCAATCCCTACCCTCCAGTTCCATAACTACCTGGGACGAATTGAAGAGAGTATTCTTAGCGAGATACTTCCCGCCTAGCAAAACTGCTATGCTAAGAGGTCAAATCAACGTATTTACCCAAAAAGATAACGAATCACTCTTTGAAGCTTGGGAGAGGTATAAGGACATGCTAAGACTATGCCCTCATCATGGACTCGAAGCTTGAGAAATTAACCATCAATCCTTCAGCCACCGCGGCTGTTGTAGCACCTAACTGCGAGATATGTGGATTAGCTGGACATGTCGTTGCCGAATGCCAACTTCTGACCGGTATTCCATCTGATCAAGTGAACTACGCTCAGGGAAACCCTTACTCAAACACGTACAACCCTGGATGAAAGAACCATCCAAACTTTTCGTATAAGAACAACAATGCGTTGTACGCACCTGGACAAGCACCTACTGTCCCACCTGGCTATCAAAAAGCGCTTGTAGTTGCTCCAAATGACCCTAGGAAGTCGAATCTAGAAATCATGATGGAATAATTCATAGCTTCCCAACAACAAACCAACAAGGACTTCCTAAATCAAAACATTCATAATATTGAGCAACTAAAACAATTTCCAAACAAAGTAGATGCTTTAGCTACACATAACAAGATTCTAGAAACACAAATTTCCCAAGTAGCTCAACAACAAGCACCTACTGCTGCCCCTGCTGGCACGTTTCCTGCTCAACCACAACCAAATCCTGAAGGACATGCGAATGCCATCACACTGCAATGGACCTACCGATCCTAGAACTCAAAACGCACCCATGTCAAAACAAGAGCCAAAGGAAACCAAGAAGACTTCAACTGATGATCAAACCACTAAGATAAATGAAAACAACATCGAAGTGGAATCTGAAAAAGAGAAACCTTATGTGCCACCACCACCTTATAAGCCACCTATTCCTTACCCTCAAAGATTAGCTAAATCGAAAACTAAAGCGCAATTTAAAAGATTTGTAGAACTTCTGAAACAATTAAACATAACCATACCTTTCACAGTAGCTATAACTCAGATGCCTTCATATGCTAAATTCTTAAAAGAAATTCTTTCAAACAAAAAGAAACTCGAGGATAACGAAATCGTCACGCTTACCGCAGAATGTAGCGCCATCATTCAAAATAACATGCCTCCCAAACTAAAAGATCCTGGTAGTTTCTCCATACCTTGTGAAATAGGAAGGACTATTATAGATAAAGCCTTATGCGATTTAGGAGCTAGTGTTAGTTTGATGCCACTTTCAACCTGTAAGAAACTAAAACCAGGTGAGCTTAAATCAACGAGAATGTCTCTTCAACTAGCTGACCGTTCAGTTAAATACCCCGTAGGAATGTTGGAAAATATCCTTGTGCGAGTAGGTCAATTCTACATCCCGACTGATTTCATCATCATGGATATCCAAGAAGATTCTAACATCCCAATCATACTAGGAAGACCATTCTTAGCAACTGCTGGTGCAATAATAGACGTTAAACGAGGAAAACTAACCTTTGAAGTAGGAGAAGAAAAGATTGAATTTATTCTATCTCACTTCTTAAAAGCACCCGCAATTGACGACACCTGCTGGTTCAAGGATATCACTGACGAATGCGTCAGAGAAACAAATACGGAACCACTCGAAAACCCTAAAATCCTAGAAATCCCTATAACTGAAACACCCGACGATAACACGCAAGAAGAAAACCAAAACCTAAATTTAAATGAATGTTTAGCATTAACACCTGATCCTACACTTGCTCCTAGTAAACTGACTGAAAAACTCAAAACACTTCCTAAGAACCTAAGATATGAATTACTGGACACCGAACTCGAACGACCTGTAATAATCAATGCTGACTTAGGACCTATCGAAACCGAAAAATTGTTGGAAGTCTTAAGAACATATCCAACAGCTTTAGGCTATAAGATATCTGATCTCAAATGAATCAGCCCCTCTGTTTGTATGCATCGAATTATGCTTGAGGAAGACTCAAAAATCTATTGAGAACATCAGATGAGGCTTAACCCGATTATGAGCGAAGTGGTTAGGAAGGAAGTTCTAAAACTCTTAGAAGCCGGAATAATATACCCCATATCCGATAGTAAATGGGTTAGTCCAATCCATGTAGTACCTAAAAAAGGAGGAGTCACGGTGATAAAGAATGAGAAAGGAGAAACTATAACCAAAAGAGTTGAATCTGGTTGGCGAATGTGCATAAACTATAGAAAGCTAAATAAAGCCATCCGTAAAGACCATTTTCCCCTGCCATTCATAGATCAAATGTTAGAACGCTTAGCTAGACATTCTCACTTCTGTTACTTAGATGGTTACTCTGGTTTCTTCCAAATCCCAATCCATCCTGATGACCAAGAGAAAACAACGTTAGAGAGATACGAAGTTTCTTAGGACACACTGGTTTTTACCAACGCTTCATCAAAGACTTCTCGAAGATAACTAAACCATTAACCGAACTACTAATGAAAGACGCCGATATCGTCTTTGATGACAAGTGTTTAGAAGCCTTCAAAACCCTTAAGGAAGCATTATTCTCCGCACCCATTATGCAACCTCCTGATTGGACTAAACCATTCGAAATAATGTGTGATGTGAGTGATTATGTTGTAGGCGCTGTGCTAGGTCAACGAAAGGATAAGAAACTTCACGTCATTTACTATGCAAGTAGAACTATGGAGGAAGCGCAAATGAATTACGCTACAACCGAAAAAGAACTTTTAGTTGTAGTATTTGCCTTAGATAAAATTCGCTCATATACACTCGGAGCTAAAATAATAATATACACCGACCACGCCGCTATTAGGTACCTATTAACTAAAAAGGATGCTAAACCGAGACTTTTAAGATGGATTTTGCTATTGCAAGAATTCGATTTAGAGATTAAAGACAAGAAAGGAACAGAAAACGTCGTAGCAGACCATCTTTCTCGTTTAGAAAACCTAGAACCTGAAACCGTACCTATTAACGACGATTTTCCTTATGATAAGCTTATAGCTCAATTCGAAAGAAACACTTCCGACGAAGCTGCCACAACCACCTTTTCCATGACCATTACACCCTGGTATGCGGATTTCGTAAATTATTTAGCGCTGGTGTACTTCCTCCTGATTTAAGTTACCAACAGAAGAAGAAATTCTTCCATGACCTAAAAAAATACTATTGGGACGACCTTGTTCTTTTCAAGAGAGGCCCCAATAGAATCTTTAGACATTGTGTACCTGAGGAAGAAATAGGAAGTATAATAACGCATTGCCATTCAGCCCCTTATGGAGGCCATGCAAGCATGTCTAAAACCTGTGCAAAGATCCTCCAATATGGACTCTATTGGCCGAACCTGTGGAAAGACGTTCACTTTGCTGTTACAAATTGTGGTAGATGTCAACGAACTGGAAACATCTCGAGACGAGACGAAATGCCCCAAAAAGGAATTTTAGAAGTAGAAATATTTGACTTCTGGGGAATAGACGTTATGGGCCCCTTTCCATCATCATTTGGCAATAAATACATCCTCGTAGCTGTCAATTACGTTTCGAAATGGATAGAAGCTATCGCTTCTCCTACAAACGACACACAAGTAGTAACCAAACTATTTAAAAATGTCATCTTTCCTAGGTTTGGCGTGCCAAGAATGGTAATTAGCGATGGTGGCTCTCACTTCTTTTCAAAAATCCTCGAAAAACTTCTTCGAAAATATGGGGTGAATCATCGAATAGCGACACCATACCATCCACAAACAAGCGGACAGGTGGAGGTATCTAACCGAGAAATAAAACAAGTATTGGAAAAGACTGTTGCTATATCTAGAAAAGTTTGGTCATCCAAGTTAAATGAAGCTTTATGGGATTATAGAACAGCTTTCAAAACTCCAATAGGAACCACCCCCATTCAAACTCGTTTATGGAAAATCATGTCACCTCCCGGTAGAATTAGAACATAAGGCTTATTGGGCCATTAAGAAATTAAACTTAAATTACACTAGCGCTGGCGAAAAACACATTCTCAACATAAACGAATTAGAAGAGCTTAGAAAGACGCTTACGAAAATGCCAAAATCTATAAAGAAAGAACGAAAAAATGGCACGACAAGCGTACATCTAGGAAAAGTTTTAACATAGGTGACAAAGTTCTGTTATTTAATTCTAGGCTAAAATTATTTCCTGGAAAACTACGTTCTCGATGGTCTGGTCCCTTCGAAATTACTAACATCTTTCCGAGCGGAGCGATAGAAATTAGAGGAAAAACGGTCGAACCTTTTTTCGTAAATGGGCAACGTCTTAAACATTACCATCGTCTCGAGAACGATGAAAATATTCAATTTTTCAAACTCGACGAGCTGCCTGCTCATTCGAAAAAATGATTTTCATTTAAATCGTCGATCTTACGACATGAAACAAAGCGCTTAGTGGAAGACAACCCACATTATTATTTTTCATTTAATTCTTTTATCTTTATTTAATCCTTTTAATTTAAATTCTTTTATTTTATTTTATTTTGTTTTTATTTTCATTTTTCTATTTTCATTTTTCTATTTTAATTTTTATGCTTTTGTCACTTATAATAATTATTATAATTATAATCACTATTTTAATTATTGTTATAAAAATCTCATCTTTTTATAATTATAATTATTATTATAATTTTGTTATCTTTTTTTAATTTTTATTTCTTTTTAATTTTCTTCTTTTTCCAACACTAGCCAAATTCTGACTTAATTTCATATTTTTCAACTTATAGGCTAATTTGGTTACTAACTAATCACGATGCAAGATGTTGACAATATGGAAGTGGTATTCCGAGGAAGAGGATAATTAGGAAGATATTCTATGCTGGCGCTGAGACAAATGGATTTGACTCGCTATCCTCACTACCCGACTATGAAAAAGTTAGGCATTGAAGAAAGTGTTATGTATTTGCCGAACCAAATCGGTTGGACCGATTCTCATCTGTTCCGCAAATTATGTACCTATTAAAAGCTCACTCTGGAGTTCTTGAGTTCACTGACTTATATACCTAGTTGTGGACAAGGAATAAGAAGAGGAATAATTCTCTTTAGGCTGTTTGGAGTAGAATATCAGTATTGTATCCGAGATTTTGCTGTTATGCTGGAACTTCCTAACGGAATGGATGCACTTCTTCGAATTCATCGACACCGTTAATGCTCAATTCGACGAAGTCTTCAAACACATTTATTCTATATCTCCTAATGTGCAAAACAACAAAATGGCTAGATGTTGATCTTAAGAATACTAGTATTTATTTTTAGTTTTTAAGTCTAGTTAGTTATTTCACATTTCTAGTTTAGAGTATATTTTTCTGCATTTTCCTTTTCTGCTGCTATTGATATTCAGTATCTAGGTTTAATTCATAGTGCAATGTTTATTAGTCAATACTGATATTGTCTTATCTCTTATGCTATGCTATTTACTGCTATATATTCATGAATGCATAAATTATACTGAGTTTGGTCACTAATAATTTGCTACTTATAATATTAAAAATGTGTCTTGTTCTGTACTGTTCACTGCTTTATTTACTCTGTCAGAACACGTGACCAAGTGCATGCACGAAAAACATCACCCCTAGGCTAGGAGATGTCCGTCTCCCCTTTTGTGGGACCACCCCTCAGCACGCCTAGGACTGGAGACGTCCGTCTCCATGCTTTGTCCAGCACAGACTGCCCACCTGAGATGTGCGTCTCCCAAGGGTATGGCAGCTGCTATGTCTGTTTGACCATGCAGAACCATTGATTCCCCCATTTTGAATTTTGAATTTCAAAATTCATCATTCAATATTCTTCCATCTCTCCATTTATTTCTTTCATTTAACCACCATAAACTACATTCATCCCACCTTCATCACCACCATAACTCTACACCAATTTCCATTTTTTCTACTCATTCAAACATCAACACCACCATATATCCCACTTAATTCTGTCTTTACTCCACCATTTACAAAACTCATTATAAATTCATAACACCACCATTCTTTTATCCACAACCTTAAACCATTCTCTATCATTCTATTCTCCACACATTTCTTTCACCCAAATACACCATGCTTCCACGTTTTATCATCCGAAGTGTGCACCCTGAGAGACCACCTCCCGACCTATCATAAATTATTTTCCGAGAGGATGACGATGACGCTCAACGGACAAAATATCTAGCTTTCTACGAACGTTCAGTTGTCCCTACAAAATACGTAAACACTGAATGTCTAGAATCTTTGGGTTTAACAGATGGTGTAAAAATCTCACCTACTCCACCTCTGTACTGAATTCGCCCCTACTTTTGAGCCACTCGTCTTAGAGTTCTTAAGCTTCTTCAACTACAACACTCCTTCTGATCTACCGCTCTTAACTGGTAACTCCAATTTCGGATGTTTAATCGTGAATACAATTTGGATCAAGAAGTGGTTGCCGCGTACTTGCAATTTTCTCATGAACCAGATGCTCGTCTCAACATTTTTGAAGAACTCAATGGCCGATCTTGGGAGCAACTTGATTTTGAATTATGGTTTAATCTAACTGGCGAACATGCTACCGGTTGGAGGAATCTTCCCGCTTCCCACATTCAAAACCCCGCGATACGTTATTTTCAACGTGTTTTGGGACATACCATTTTTGCAAGATCCAACAACCACAAGATGATCCAGAATGAGATATTTTTCTTGTTCTGTGCGCTAAATAATATCTGCATCAATGCCGCACCATTTATGCTCCAACACATCCAAGGATGCGTCAACGCTCCCGCCACAAACCCATTCTGCTTTGGCGGTATTATTACAACATTGGCACATGCCTTAGGCCTCGCTGACGACCTCATGTCACTTGCACATTACATGATGCCTGCTCAGTCCCTCGATCTGACTTACTGCCGTGAATCTCACATAGTGTCACCGCGTCCTGATGACCGCTACACTCTGGTCGTCAATAAAACTTTAATTCCAAATGTCATTCTACCATGCCCTGAGCGAATCAACATCCGTTATATTCAGAGTTGGAGACTTATTTTTGAAGATCCTCAAGAAAACCAACCTGAACAGCATAATGAGCCGGTGGATGAAATGGAACATGAGTTCAACCAAACGGATATTAATTTCGACGCTCCACAACCCAACGCACATCAACCTCCTCCAAATAATCCTCCACCAATTACTCTCGACGCCATGTATGCTGCAATACTACGGCAGGACTAACTTTTTCAAGCTATGCAGACAAATCAAGACGAAACCTTAAGGCTAATTCGAGAGCTGCAACAAGAACAACGTGACTACGCTATTAGGAACGAAGGCCACTACACAGAAATTGCTACACAATTAAATGATCTCAACCTTCGCGTCAATAGTTCCCCTGATAATAGGTGTAGGCGTGTTCGCATCCGAGGCGGAAGCAGTTCTCGTAATCGCAACGATGAGGAGTAGTTTTTATGCATTGAGGACATTGGAAATTCTAAGTCTGGGGGATTCGTATTACTCGCATTATCATTAGTATTTTTATTTCTTTTATTTCCCTTGTTGCAATGTTTTTCCATTCAATAAAAACATATTTATGAAATTTTTAAGCCTTATATGCATATTTTTTTCGTGTTTATTAGAATTTTCCATTTTCTTGAGCCATAACAAATGTTTCTAAATGAAAAATGCATATCTCCGCACTTTTGAAAAGTACGAAGCTACTTACTTACAAGATATATAGAAAACTAGAGTAAAATTCGAGATAATACCTTTACCATCTCGACACTCTAAAACCCCCAAGTATGCGTCACCGATTTGATTAACCATTATACCGAAACCATTGACTCTAGTTTTGATGTAACCCTTATTAGTTTATTCTAGCAGTCGACACTGTCTTAGACATCAACTACGCAGAGAGTCGATGAATATAAGTGTATGATCCGCATAAAAAAAATTCTTTATATGCTTAACTGCCAATGGAAATGTACCTACTAAGTAAGGTGATCCTCACACGATCATTTAACCCAACGGTTACAAATCTTAAATATCAAATAAACTCATTGTTGGTTGGTTGTGAAGTTCTCTAGTACTGAACTTGGTAGGAAGGACTTTTGTTCGATTCCCCACAACCCCCAAATGAGCGCTAAAGGAGTATACCACATAATTGTGCCAGAACTCCATATAAAGGATTATAGTGCGCGTGAATGAAACGGGTAAAACAAGATGATAAGTCGAGGTCGAGCTATAACGGCATGATTCGGATTGGTATGCATATTGGGAGTTGCCTAGTGTCGCCACTGTAATCTTATTGTTAATATTTATCTCATAAGTTTCCAACGAAAACACTCCGTGGCTAAGCACGACCCGAACGATGTGGCGAACATGCATTTCATTTTTATTGTCCACCTGTTTTAATCTGACTATTTGCTTGAGGACAAGCAAAGGTTCAAGTCTGGGGGAGTTTGATAACACGAATTTATATCATATATTTAGCTTAAAATCCATAGATATTATTAGTATTTTTTATTTAATTATATTGCTTTATTATGATGTTATGCGGGTATTTGCGATGTTTCAGGTATTGCGTTCTATTGAAACTATTCGTGAAAAGGAGAAGAAATGGAGCAAAAATCATTTATATTTATAAAAGAGAGGTGCTGAAGTCAAAAGGGGTGCAAAGAAGACCCAAATGCCTAAAGATGGAAGCCCAGCCCACGAAGGAGCTGGAAATGACCACTTCAGCACGTGGAGACGTCCGTCTCCAATGCCTCTTGCTACGTCATGAAGAGGAGACGTCCGTCTCCAACCCTCCCTAAAAAAGCTCCACTTGAGACGCACGTCTCAAGTCCGTTTGCCTAGTCTTCCTGAAGAAGTGGAGACGTGCGTCTCCCGAGTCTGAGTCAGAAGGTGCTATATTCACGGAACGAAACTGCCTACGCTCAGCTATAAAAGGAGACTGATACTTCAGTTTCCGGGGTCCGAATTTTTACCAACGAAGTGCTGCTGAATTTTATTTTCAAGCATTATTTTTTCCTTCGCATTTTTATTCACTGCTTTATTTTCTCACAGAAATTTCTACATTGGAAATTATTGTGAATTTTCATAGATCTAACCTTACGTTAGATTTAGTTTTATTTTCCCTGCTTTAATTTTACGCCCGAATAATTTCTGAAGAACGATCCAGCCAACCTGTGGTGGAAGTTCGAGTACTTCAAGATTCAAGTTTATTTCAGATTTATTTTATTCAGGTTTCTTATTTACCGCCTTTATATTATTTAATTGCATGATATATTATATGCCATTTAATATGCCTTTTATTATAAATCGAACCAATTTATGCATGTTTAACCATATCAATATGTCTGGCTAATTAATTAAGATATCGGTATTTAAAGTAAGTTAAGCGTGGGATCCGAAATAAGTTGGCTTAAATATGTTTTATTAATTATCACTTATTTTTGGTTTTATGTCTAATTTAATTACTAGAGTTCTAAAATCAATAGAGCGAGAGTTTGAGATTTTAGGGCCGATAAAGGTTAAAATCAATAGAGCGAGAGTTGAGATTCTTAACTGGATAGTAGACATAGGACATTAGTTTTAAGGATGGCGAAAGTGTATTAAACCTGATTAGAATTTATTTACTTTCAAAAAGTGTTTTTAAACCCGACGCGGGATGGCGAGAGCGTACGTTAGGGAATACTAGCATGATCCGAGTCAACAGAGCGAGAGTTTGAGACTAGGAGATTTATGTAGATAACGTCTTCATAAAGCGAGCATTTTATTTACTATGATTATTTTCAAAAAGCTTTTCTAAATCTAATGGGATGGCGAGAGCGTACATTACGAGTTAGGATAGTGGTCTAAATCAACAGAGCGAGAGTTTAAGAGGAGGACTTTTAAACGACAGAATTAATAAAGATTTTTAATTAAATAAGAACCATAGCCAATGGACCTTCGGATCACCTAAGTTAGACGAAATACATACTGATATCCGTTTATTATTATATTTCTTAGATTTAATAATTTAATTTCCCCTTAGAAACAATCAAAATATTAGTAGCAGTAGCTTTACATAGTAACCTTAGATAACGGTAGATCGATTCATAGTCCCTGTGGATTCGATATCTTTTAAAACTACACGGCACGACTGTGCACTTGCAGTTATCAGATTTATAGACACGTAAAGTCGCGATCAAACACCCTTTTCTTTTCATAGTTTGTTTTAAAACTCATCTTTAAACAGAAAAATTTCTCATCTGTTTTCAAAACTTTCATCTCGGTATTGAAGGGCATGATTCCCGGTGAAACTCTTCATATACCTATGGGACCTAGTGTCCATCTTCACTTCTTTTGTTTTCAATAAACATTCAATTGTTTTCAATCAAACTTCAAATCAATTGCATTTGGGTCTCTCTTTGAGTCTAAGACCCAACCCCCCTTTGTACATACATCTTCAAAGGCCTCCTCTTCATCCAGGTTAGGCTTTATAGCTTTCAATTTACAAGCTTTCATTTAAAATACTGTCAAATTTAAACTGTATATATATTGTTTAGAACTCCGTATGAGAACAACCTTATGACAAATAAACTACATATGTATATATATATATATATAGGTATATATGAGGGCATATCATATGAGAATGCCATATTTATATGAGAATGTGAGAATGAATCTGAACCATTGGATTTTAAAATAAATGATGGAAATTATGTGTGAATATTTTTTTCTCTCTCCTACAACATTAAATTAATGATGTAGGAGAGAGAAAAAAAATTCACAGATAATCTCCACCATTTATTTTAAAATCCAATGGTTCAGATTCATTCTCACATTCTCATATAAAAAGGCATTCTCATATGATATGACCTATATATATATATATATATATATATATATATATATATATATATATATATATATATATATATATATTATAGGACTATGGCCTAGGATTGAGAATGTCTTCCCGGTGAAGGCTCTTTCCTAATCAGAATTCCCTAGTTAAACCTCAAGATGAATTATTCCCAGTGAAACATCTTGAAAAAAGCCTTAGAACAAAAATAGGGCACATCCACCCAAGAAGAATTTTTCCCGGTGAAACCTCTTACCCATTTGCTTTGAGCCAAATAAGTTCAAAACCAACATAGCTTTCTCTTGTGATATAACAAGGACCCTCGATGACCCTCGATTAGCCTCCTCTTGGGCTTACAATACAAGGACCCACAGGCTTCTTAAAAGCATACTCACAGCTTTCTCTTGAGCTTGTATACAAGTACCGATCAGGTTTCTTATAAACATAGGAACAGGTCTTTAGTCACCTTTTAGCCTACCATGGTAAGATTCTTCTATTCTTCGAACCAGACAAAATGAACTAAGAATGTCTCAATCTCAGTATTGAGTCCACCTTTTGGAATGAGAGACATGGACAGTCTCTGTCACCTTTATTTTCAATCTCTAGTGAGTCTTTTCCTTAGTAGAGTCTAGATTCCACATCTAGAATATCCTCAGTCAGAGTCAGCCTTAGTCTTGGGCTTTAAACAAGAAGTCTCAAACAATTCCTTCATTTAGTCAAAACCCTTGGAAAGGGTCAGCCTCCAAAATCAATCTTTCAAAGTCAAAACCCCTAGAAAGGGCCAGCCTCCAAAATCAATCTTTCAAAGTCAAAACCCCTGGAAAGGGTCAGCCTCCAAAAATAATTCCTTCAAAGTTAAAACCCCTAGAAAGGGTCAGCCTCCAAAATCAATCCTTCAAATCCAAATTCCCTAGAAAGGGTTAGCTTCCAAATCATCTTTCATTCAAACCTTCAAAACTCCCCAGTAGAGTCAACCCTAGGTGAGTCTCAATCACTCAAATAAATTCCCCAGTAAGGTCAATCTTCAACTATGGGCTTTCATTCATCAATCCCTACTTAATAAGAGCACAGTCCCCAGAAGGGTCAACCTTTAGTCTCTAAACATCAGAGTAATCCTTAGTAGAGTCAGCCTCAACCTTGGGCTTTGTACAAGGCATATACTCCCCTCAGAGACAAAAATCCTACTTATAGGTATTCCCCTATCCAGAGTCAGACACAACCTTGGGCTTTGTACAAGGCAGATAAATAGAGTCTCCACAGTGACTCCTTCCCCATCAAGTAGCCACAACCTTGGGCTTTGTACAAGGCAGATAAACATCTTTTCCTGTGTCAAAAGATTCCCAACCTTTAGGATCTTTTCCCCACTAAGTCAGCCACAACCTTTGGCTTTGTACAAGGCACAAAATAGAGTCATCCATAGTCTCCAAACTCTGTTTCCTCAGTAGTCAGCCATAACCTTGGGCTTTGTACAAGGCATAAAAATATAGTCTCCCTAGGTAGAGTCAACCATAATTCTGGGCTTTGTACAAAACACTAAAATAAACCTTTCAATCAAATAAAATAAACACTCTCTAGTTAGAGTCAGCCTCAATTTTGGGCTTCATACAGAATACCAAATCCACTCAGTCAAATGTCAATTCCCAATGGAGTCATCTCCAAGAGTCAATAAAACCTTCTAAGCCTCAAGCTTGGGCCTCATACAAGCCAGTTAAATTCAAATATTTTATACAGTAGATAGACATGACTTATCTCTATAGAGAGATATTTCTCCTATTTCACCACATTCAAAATAAAAACAAAGAAACAAATATTTCAATTTCAATTTCAAACATTCTCCCATTTAGGACTCTGAAAGGCATGCTCTGGCACACTCACCCAGGCTGGTACAACTTTCCCTAAACTGGTTGAGAATCTTACTTTCATTCAAGAGACACGCGACTGGCATACTTGTACACAACCAAGTAAGGTCCCTCTCTTATGAAACAAACTCAACTTTTCTGTCACTTTAACTGTTTGTGGTGGAATAGTAGAAATACCTCTCTATAAAGATGACTTCATGTCTCTTTACTGTAAACAGAGATTTAATTCAAGCTTCAACCTTGAGCTTCAAGCAAGGCACCAAAAAAATCAATTCAATTCCCTAATTAGTTCTCCGAAGTACAAAAAGCTCTGACTTCCATTAGGGATATGTAGGCATTAGATTCACAAGGAATCTCAGCGAGCTAATCAAAAACCAAAAACAGTCAGTTCAATTCAATTCAATTCAATTCTCTCTCCTAACACAAAGGAGAAACTTTCCCAATCAATTAGCAAACACAAACACATAGACACAGAGAAGGTTCCCGTAGAGTACTACGGATATGTAGGATGCTTAAAACCTTCCCTATGTATGACCGACCTTGCGGACTCTAGAACTTCTGATTAGGTGAAATCCCCACACCTAGAAAACTCTTAGGGTTTATTTGAAATCTTTTTCCCCTTCCTCCTCGTAGGATAATTAAAAAGTTCGTGTGCTATCGTAGGAATAACTGAAATAAAATTCATCCCACAAGGGCGCCTCTCTCCTTCACAATTTAACGTGAAGGGTTCGGCGTGCCGTCCTCCCAAGTGAAACGGGTAGGTAAAAAAAATGACACCACAGTGCCTGGGTTAGATTTTGAAGAACTAGGACTCATCTCAGGGGTTTTCATTCCTCTGAAATTAAAGACTTCGACCATTGCTAAGTATGATGGAGTTTCTTGTCCTTAACTGCACTTGGAGTATTATGTGAGGAAGATTCTACCTCATACTGCTGATAAGAAGTTGTGGATCAACTTTTTCCAAGAAAGCATAGCTGGAACCCAACTCGAGTGATACTATCAACTGAAAGGTACCAACATTCATACCTGGGAAGATTTGGAAATTACTTTCTACAAGCAATACCAATACAATGCTGATCTCGCGCCAATCCGCATGAAACTACAAAGTATGTCTATGGGTTCTAACGAAAACTTTAAGGAGTACGCCCAGAAATGGAGAGTCTTGGCTGGCATAGTCCATCCTCCTTTAGCTGACAGGGAGTTGGTCGACATGGCTATGAATACCTTAATTGGTCCTTTCTATAGTCACTTGCTGGGAAGTTCATCATCTTGTTTCACTGATCTAATACTGACTGGAGAGCACCTAGAAAGAGGAATCCGAAGTGGTAAGATTCAAGTGGCTACTTCCTCAGGTGCTACAAAAAAGCCATACAATGGGAAGAATGAGGTTAATGATGTATACGGCCAGAAAGGTCGCAACAAGAATAGTCATAGCCAAACTGTTGGAGCAGTCCCACAACAAGGACGCAAGCCAGAGGCACCTAAACGCAAATTCACCAAGATTAATATATCACTAGATCAAGCGTTGCAATATCTGTTGAAGGCAGGAATGTTGAGGGATCCTCCTCAACACATCAACACTTCCTATGCTAAGCACAACCCAAATGTGCGATGTGCCTATCATTCCAATAGTCCCGGGTACGACACCAATAGCTGTTAGGCACTAAAGGTTAAGATCCAAGACATGATCGATGCTTGTGAAATTGAGTTCAACAGTCCTAAAACTCCTGTGGTGATCACCGCTCCCACGCCTAGCCATGACAAGACTGATTAATGTCTAGAAGGATGGACTATTGGATCATTAGTCTTACTTTCATTTGCAATTTCTATTCTGTTTGTTTAAACATTCTATTTATGATAAACATTATATGTTTTAATAATCATCATTAGTGCATTGCATATGTTTGCCTTGAATAAATCATTTCGCTAACACTCATTTAAACTATGTCTTTACTTTATTTTGTTTTGTGATATTCAACTCCTGCTAAGCTGTAAGCCTTTTGAGGGGGGATGACGAAAATGATACCGCAACCTCATAGAGTATGCTTTTGAACGGACTATGCTGACGATGTACATGCATTGTTTCAATTCCTAAGTAGTGGAGATATAAGGATGTTAATCCCTCGTAACCCCCTTTGAGCCTAAGAAGTCGAAGTTTTCTTTCTCGTACAGATTAAAAACCTTAATCATAACCTGGGGCAGGGTAGTTACTCAGTTAACTCCGTTATACTAGCTGTTGTTTACACAAATAATGATGGGTTTCCGCAACCATTAAGTCACACAGTCAATAGCCACCAAAAAGAAAAAAAATGTTAACTCTAAACCTACGAAGGAGACTTATCAAAACTCTAAACATCCCGCTGACTGTAAACTCAAAATAAACAGTTCATGCAAAAGTTAGTGATAACAAAGTCAAAAACAAGAGGTCGCTACAAATCCTCGAAAAAAGAAAGTACTACAAAAAAAAGGATGACTGTCTGTCCAAATAAACTTCTGGTGCTTCAACCATCATCAAATGTCAATGTTACTACTTCAAGCTCTGCTAGGACTGAAACGCAAAGTTAACTGAGCATAGGATCGAAGAACATCACGAAGATTGGGATGGGTACAAATAAACTTTGAGCCATTATCCTTTGTTTCTTAAACCGTGAACCAAGCCACGTTACAACCATTGAAAGTCCTAACTGAAGCATGGTTAGTTCGAAAGCATAATGTCACCAAAAAGGTATCCTGACTCCTTAAGGTTTGCCATAAATGTTGAGCTGATATCACGTTCTTACAAATATCAAGCTTTACACCTTTTATTTTAATGTTTTTCAAAAAAAATTAATACAGACATATGCATTGCATCTCATGAATCCATTATTAAACATATTTTGCTACATATTTTCAAATGTTAACATCATAAAGAATCTGCACAGGGTACGACTAATGACTAAAATTCATCCTGACAGACGAAACCAATTCAGCACCAATATCTCTTACCACTGACTTAGTTGATTAAAAGTCAATGAATACAAAGGGCACGACATGCCTTGTCCAATCAATCTGGGGCAATCAGGTCAAGATTCAAAGAATCTCTCAGGAGCATCGAAAAAATAAGGGGAATTTCCCAAGTCTATGAGTACTAGGGGCATCACCCATAGTATATATCCCAGAAAGTCCTCACAAGGAAAATATCTCCACAGTCCATAATAACTGGGGCAAAGCTACATAAGGCATGTTTGACACTTCGACCAACACTCACTGATGTGTCCCAATCAATGCAAGTCCAGGAATGGCAGTTACTATAATCATTGGGGGCAAAATGTTCAAAGCCTCCATTTCATCCCACTGAGCCGGTTTCACAGGATCATATCCCCACTGAGTAGTCATCAAGGAGCTATCTCCATAAAGGCTGGCACTCACATTTGAGCTGAGTCAGATGGAACATCTGAGATTCTATTCATCTCTCTTATCCCTAGTCAGGGTACATCAAGATCAACCATTAAAATTGCTTTCATCCCCAAGCAGAAGTCAAAGATCCCCAACAGAGTATCCTCGATCATGGAGCGGGAGTTCCTACTAAAACGGAAGACTTGTACTCTGTATTCTCCACAACAGTCCGGGATTTATTTTTCCCGCCAGGCGATGCTACGATCTACTGTCATTATTGACAATATGTTGCATACATACATCATTCATAATCAATCATTACATAAATACATACCATGTATCATGGCATTGCATGCTGCTAACTTTACTTTTCAGGTAAGTTCCCAAGCGGACGAATATCATCAAACAACTTATCAACTTTAACAAGAAGATTTTGTTCTCCAAAAACAATCCAAAAGAAGATTCATTCCGATAATCATTCCTATTAAGCTCTCTTCACATTATTCCCTCGGCAGTGATGTACACCAATATACAACTTATTACATTAGTCCCCGAGCGGTAATAGGTTATCTCCTCATTACATTAGTCCCCTGGCGGTGATATGAAGTTATACCTCTTTGGCATGTTAGTCTCCTGGCAATGATATCTACATCAGTCCCTTGGCAATAATAAAAATCCTTCTCATCATGTTAGTCCCCTGGCGGTGATCAATTGGTCCTTATCATATTAGTCCCCTGGCAATGATATCTACATCAGTCCCTCGGAAGTAATCAAAATCCTTCTCATCATGTTAGTCCCCTGGCGGTGATCAGTTGGTCCTTATCATATTAGTCCCCTGGCAATGGTATTTACATCAGTCCCTTGGCAGTAATCACAATCATTCTAAGATCTAATTCTATCATCATGAACGGTGTAGACACGGTCATCCTTCCAAGATCTAATTCAGTTACTACAAATGGTGCTGACTGTCATACCCCAAAATTTTCCTTCCACATTCCATCCTCAATGACTCAAAACCGAAGGGTTTTATCAAGGCACTCTCCTAAGCAAGGATCTCCTAAACTAGGGTTTTGTACCCTCTTAAGGAAATTGACAAAATAAGATCTCCAATGAAGTTCCTATGATTCTTTATGCTTCAAGACACCTCCATGTCAAAAGTCAAGGCCCAATTCCAAGGTTTGCTCATTCAATGGCACAGATGACCCACAGTCAACTAGTTTGACCTAAAAGTCAATTATGGTCAAAATACAGTCAAAGCTCATGACTTTTGGTCAACATCAGTTATTGGAGGTTATATCCATCATTTGATCAAAGGTTGATCATGATTCATCAATAAAAACTCAGAAATGAACAAATTCAAAAGGTTCAAATTAGGGTTTTTTATAAGAGAAAGTCAACTCAACTTTGACTGGCCATAACTTTCACATGGAGTATCAGAAATTCCTCACTCAAAGCCTATTTTGAAGGAAATTGAATCCTCCACAACTTTGTCCCTCACAAGCCAAGGGTATAAATGCTTCATTTGGGAGATATGGTACAAAAGATCATAGGTGCTTTCCAAAAGTAAACCAAAAGCAGTTTTTTGTCAAAGGGCATATCATCAAAGATAAAATCCCCAAATGAAAAATATGTTCCAAAGTGGCTTATAGAGGACATCTTGAGGTTCCCAGAAAGTTCTAGAACTCTTTCATATCTTAAAAATTGAGAGAGATATGCCTTGTCAAAGTTGCGCAATTTTGGAGGCAAAATGTGAAATAAAAGAGGTTCAAATTGGAATTTTTTGCAAATGGGCCTAACTTTTATGACTTAATCTTGGCCCACAAGCTACCCAAGTCATCAAAATCCTTTTCCACGAATTATAACACTTTTATTTGATTTTAGGGAATCATATTGACCAATTCCAATCAATATTTATGACAAATTGGCAATATAATTTCGTGCTACAATGAGTGGAAAGAGATCAAGGCAAGATTGGACAAAATTAGAAAGTTTCCATTCAAATTGTAAATCAAATTTCTCAAAGTTGCAAGATTTGATTCAACGGGCTTTTGGACTGTTTTATTGGCCTAAATTATTCCCCTATAAATACATAACACAAGGCAAACAAATAAGGGTTGGAAATTCTGGGCAGAGTAGAGCATTCAAGAACACAAAATTCTTCAAGAAACTCAAATTCGGTTTCAAGGATTGGAAGTGTTTCAAAGAGGTTTGAGCATTGCTATACGTTCCTTGGGGCATTCTGAATCTATTGGGATCATCACACGACTTCAGCACCCCCAGATTAACCTCCATTTAACCAACGTATGTCATTCTGAATTTTGGATCGATGGCAATAATCTACGCATCCTCATGTTAATTTGTTTGCATATTATGGTTTGTATGAGTGTTGCGAATGTTTATGGATCTTTAATTGAATTTTTGGGCACTATTTACACGATTCACCATTATTGACCGAGTTAGGGTTCATAAGTTAGAATTGGGGCTTTTCGCTAGGTTTGAAATTAGAGGGCTTTAAGGGCATATTCAGATTCGTGAGATTCAGACGAGAAGATTGGAGGGGTCGCGAAATATTTATGTGTATGTATGCGCTATTCGTTATTAAACAGGTTGATTTGCTAGGAGATGAATCCCTAGCAAAATCGTAGCAAAAGGTTGTAGGTTTTTGTGAATGCAGTGGGGAAGACGATGATGTGTCTTCATGTTATTGGGCCGTTTGAAATTCGCGCACGTTTTCCATTGGTTTTTCTAGATCTCATATATAATATACCAAGCACATGTTTTAAACAATTGATAAATTTGGTTGGGGTGGTCAGGGCTGCGTGTATGTGAGAGGGAGGTCGTGGGTTTGAGCCTCCCCTCCAACAATATTTTTTATGAAAACATTGTTTCTTGATTCAGTGTGCGCTTTACTTTGTGGACAAACATGCGCTTCCAGATCTGAGCCTTAGGATATCCACTAACTTAGATCTAATGCCCAGGATTTGTTACCTATACCATGAACCTTTACATCTACCACACTGAATCCAAACTTTAAAATTTCTTATTTCTCTTAATTATTCCAATATTTATTTAATTACATTTTAATATTTATTTATACAATAATAAATCTAAAATTCTTTTTATTAAGTTAAAATATTATAAATATTTAAATTTAATTTATTATTCGTTCCGATTAAATCTATTAATCGTGATGGGTAATAATCGATTACTTGAATATTTGATTAATAAAAATAAAAATAAGTTTTATTTGGCTAAAGGGTTTCAACCATCTTATTGGTTGCGATGATTAGCCTATTTTTCTTTAAAAATTCGTTATTATTTATAATCGAATCTATCGATTACGAGGGATAACGATGAAAATTAAATAATTAATTCTATAAAACATATTTATTTGCTATTAGTGATAATCGAACCTATCGATTAGAATTGGTAACAATACCCTCCTAATCTATTAATTATGGTGATCAAACCTATTGATCATTGCAATTAATAGTGAATATTAAAAATCAGGGTTGTACGCCCAATCTTAAAACACTTTTTCAAAACCACGAATATCAAACTACGGATTATCATAACTATGATAAGGCAATTCAAAAAGCCTTCAAAACAATTACATATCAAATTCTAAGGCGTACAACCCTTCTCCGAACTACATTGACTCTAATTCTCCCTAGGGAGATACGTAGGCACTTGGCAACAAGGAGAGTCCCCCTTCTCAAAACTCTAATCAGGTTCAAACTTTGCTTTTTAAACCCTATTAACTTTCTGTCACCTTTCTTTATTTTAGCCACAAACCTTTACCTTAAAATGCAAACCTTAGGAAAGGGTTAAGGGTGCCTAATACCTTCCCTCGACCTGAATATAGTATCTTACCCCGATCTCTATAACTTCGAGGGGTTTCCTATTCCCCCTGGTAGAATAGGTGGCGACTCTAAAACCTTTAATTTTTACTGCAGGTTGCTACACTGACACGATCAATATCCCAAGATCTAATTCTATCATCACGAACGGTGTAGACATGATCGTTCTTCAAAGATCTAATTCAGTTACTACGAATGGTACTGACACGATCAACATTCTAGTCAACATTCCAAGATCTAATTAGGTTACTACAAACGGTACTAACACGATCACCATTCGAAGATCTAACTCGGTCATCACGAACGATGCTGACACGATCAATCTCCAAAGAAAGAGACAGGTATAATCTATACGAAGATTACGTATGACACTCATCATATCCTCAAAACAGTCTAAGGTACGACTTATTCTGACTCTCAAAACCAGATGGAATCTCTAAGCCCATCTCCGACAATACTTTGCCTGGATGGCATCTTTAAGCCCATCTCTTACAAAGGTCCCTACCCCAGCAAGAGCAAATTTCTGGATATTCTAGTGTTCAATCCTCTTCCACCTTCAGATTCCGATAGGCACACAGGCCAATCTACATCCTCGGGTTTAAGAAGATTGAACAAGGGTAGCTTTCATACCCCAAAATTTGCCCATAATAGTTTTAGATATTTTGACTCACCTGACTTTCAATTACTCAAGACTATGCAAGGATTAGGCATATTTACCTGTCTCATAAGCAACAAGCCTTCAACTAGGGCTTTGTCTATCTCCAAGTAAAATCAAGTTCTGACACCTCAAATGGACTTCATGGCCTCCCATATACTTCAAAGTATCCTCATGCCAATATTCAAGCTCTGATTCACAAGATTTCTCAATCAATGGTTCAAATGATCAACAGTCGACTGATTTGACCTAAAAGTCAATTATGGTCAACATACTGTAAAAACTCCTGATTTTTGGTAAACATCAATATTTTGAAGTCACATTCATCAATTGATCAAGGGCTGATCATGATTCATCAAGGAAAGCTCTAAAATCATCAAAACTTGAAGTTGCTAAATTAGGGTTTCTAGGAGAAAGTCAACCCAACTTTGACTGACCATATCTTTCACATAAACATCAAAAATTTCCCAACCAAAGCCTATTTTGAAGGAAATTGAATTCTCTATAACTTTGTCTCTCTAAAGCCAAGGCCAAATATGCATCATTTGAGATATATGAGCCAAAACATTACACGTCCTTCTAGAAGTTCACAAAAAACTGTTTTTTGTATCAAATAAAGAAAATGTTCCAAAGGGGGGTTTTATAGGACTCTTTGAGCTTTCTAAAAAGTTTTAGAACACCTTCATAAGGTTAAAATTGAGGGAGATATGCATTGCTAAACTTGGCCAAAATTTGAGGAATGCGTGAAGTCTCAAATGGGCAAATTGGACATTTTGAAGTTATTGGCCCAAGTTTTGATACTCAAATATGATATTGAGCCCATTAGAAGCACAAAAATCAACACTTTCATTTTATCATTTTTATTTCATATTTTATTGGATTTTTATTCATGAAAAATTCAATTTAATTTAAGTAAATAAGAAAAATATGAAAGGTTTATTTTGGGTTTAATTTCCAATCAAATTTTGACCTCATTATCAAATTAAATCAAGGAAAATTCGTGGCGGGAGAAAGAGACAATATTAAGACAAAAAAGGAAAGATTTCATGCATATTTATGCAAAATTTCAAGTGATCTAAACCCAAGGATCTAAGCCCGAAGATTAACCTAATTTGCTCTCTCATATATATAAACATCAAGCTCAGAACACTAAGGAGGAGAACCCTATCCTCCATCACTTAAACAAGCCGTTAAAAATTTTCAAAGAAGGAGGGCATATTGAAAAGCAAGGTTGCTGCAAGTTTGAACGATTCATATTCATCCCATCGGATTCCTAAGATTCCCAGGAGTTCACTCACGGCCTTATACATAGCCAATCACACCCAGAGCTTATCCATTACCGTCGCCGTAGGTAAGCTTCTCCGAAACTCGAAGTCGTGGATATATGTCTTACTAATGTGTTTTGTGTGTATGGTTCTGTTCAGGAAGATAATTAGAACAGGTTTTTCCTATTACATGTGAAATTACACATAAGGGCATGAAGATGCCATTACTAGGGCATCAAGGTTGCAAGACTTCGAACCCATAGTTCCAGAAGGTTTCAAGCGAAGCTAAGCACACCGTTGAATTCGTGGCGTCCGAATTATTAAATTTGAGCGCTCTTGGTTGTTCGATTAATGTGTTTTGAGGTTTCTTTGTTTTTTCAGCAAATAGCTACAAAAATTTGTAACATGTTTCTTAGCGAATCTCAGTTATATTCGTAGCAAATCATTGGCGATGGAATGGAGAAGATGATGAATAGGGAATCTGACCCTACAGCGCGTGTGTCCCACCACCATTCGTTGGTCAACAAATTGCTCCTTCTCTCCGTTTTGATTGGCTATCAGCGAAGCAAAAAGGGGCCCACGCGTTTGAATCTTGACTTTCCATTAATGTTTTCCATTCAATATTTTTTAATTGGTTTTCGTTCTATTATTAGTTAGTGCATGCAGCTCGGTTGGGAAAAAGTCTTGTTATTAAGTACAAGGGCCTGGGTTCGAACCTCACCCTTGACACTTTAATTTTTTAACAAATTTCATGTGTTGGTTTGTCACAGATCCTATGTTGCAATTCCACGGTGCGACCAACATACATCCTCACATATCAGCCTACGGATCCACACAAAGCCAAATCACAAGGATTAGAAACGCAGCTCCACGGTACACCTTCAGGATGCGTGCACACTGGATCCAACGCCCAACAACACCTCTTAATTTCTTGTTTTTAATTATTTAGTTATTTTGGTTTAAATTAATTGCTTTATTCATTTTAGATTTAGTTCTTTTTAATTAATCTATTAATTAGGATTAGGGCTAGTAAATCAACCAAATAATTTTCCTTTTAGCTTTATTTTAATTAGGACTTTTAGTTTAATTTATCACTTAATTAAAATTAGAATTTAGGGTTTTAATTTTTTTTTAGGGTTATATTTTATTTAATAATTAGGGTATCTAACCTAGAAATTTAGGATTAATAGTTAGTTAATTTAAATTAGGTTGATTTAATTTAATCCCAACAAATTAGGATTAGGGTTCATTTGATCAAATAATTGCTTCGTAAAGCTTAATATCAATTATTCTTAGGTTATTACCCTTAGGTTTGTCATTAAGTTTTTTAGCCTAAAGTTTTTTAACCTGTAAATTTTGCCTTGTCACCCTGAATACCTCGGTTGCTGTTAAATATTGGATTTCTTTTATGCGCGATTCTCTTCGCATGCCTTTAATTATTTATTTGCCATTTCAAATACAAGAAAATATGTATAGGTCGCAATAAGTTTTCTTGTAATATTTGTAGATGTTATTTTTGGCCTTTATTTTCTGCCTTTTTCCCCGGTTTTTTAGTTTGTAATTCCTCCTCCCCGAAGCCTTGTAATAGCGTAGGAACTCTTAATTTCTGCCTTTATTTTATATTAATTGCGTGGTTAGTAAAGTAGGGAGTGGTAACCTCTAAATTGAATTTAGTTCTCCTAATTCAAGATAATATAACTGAATTCAACTCACGTGATTGATTCACACACACACCTTTAGTGTAATTCCTCTTATGCTGCCTTTAAATTAAATAGTCAAGTCCCTCGGATGTAGAGATACCTTAGCCTGCTGCCTACGAATAAAATCATCATAAAAATATCTCGTCCCTTTGATGTTGCATACGATAAATGATCTTGATGATAGTCCCTTTTCGAATGCTAAGGTATCCTTACTAGTTGCCTACAAATGACTATTCACATCCTTTCCCAAGACTTCCTGCCCTTCTTATGGTATGGATAGACTTATGGCAAACGATGACCCTTGATGACCCGATCACATCCAATGAAAGGACTACCTACCCTCCTTGTGGTATGGATAACCCTTTCACACGAAAGACTTACAGAATAAGAAAGACGAACTTAGGGTAGGTAGTTCTTAGTTGCTTGCTCAATACTTCAAAATGCTTTTCACACCTCTTTTCAAAACGATTTCAAAAAGGCTACACTTACTTACAAGTTAAAGTCCTTATTCAAATCTTTTCTAAACACACGCGGCATCTTTCTTTCAAACAAAAATAAGTGAGCTAAGCAATTAAGAGCCCATGGATAACCATGGATACAAAGGGTGCTAATACCTTCCCTTTGTGTAACCTACCCCCCAAACTCAAAATCTTTCAAAGGTCTTTCTTGTTCTTTTTTCCTTTCCAATTGGATAAAATAAAAGTCGGTGGCTACTGTTGCTATCCGTAACATTTATTAAAAGTCAGTTCTCCCACCGTGTTATAGCTGCCATGTTCTTCTTAAAACCTGTAGGTGAGAGAAGTATTGTTCTCACTTGAATCCTTTAGGTAAGAGTTGGGAGATTTGTATCTTGATTAAAGCTGTTAAGCAAGATCAAGGTGTCTGTCTTGAAGTGTGTCTTCAGTTTCTTTGAGTGTGGGTGAAGGGATTGAGAGGGGCCTCGTATCTAGGTGAGTCTTAGATAGAAATCTAACTTGGGTAGTGACTAAGTGATAAGTTGTAAAATGGGGGGGGGGGGGGGTTGAATGTGGAGAAAAACACAAGAAGGGGGGATTGAATTGTGTTCTTTATCAATTTAAAATCCCGTTCTTTTGATTAACGTCTTTTCTTTCACTTAATCATCTATTGGATTATGCTTTAATGTTGCGGAAGCATGAATAATGCATATCCAATAAGATGTTCATTTTAACTTCTAAAAGATATCAGAACTTATGACTTGTTTAGTATAGTTCTGCATATTAAATCTTGGAGGTTCTTCGTTAAAATGATACGTGCAGAAAGTAAAAGACACATTCGTTTTTATCCTGGTTCACCTTCTCACTAAGGCTACCTCCAGTCCACCTTCTTCAAGTGATTTTCCTCTCAACAGAGGTCTTAATCCACTATACCAAAATCATGATTACAACTGCACAATCCTCCGTCGTGACTAACAGCTTGCACAGCCAACTGCTGTGACTAACCATCTGGACAATGATCCGTTCAGTGATCTCCGCGAGATATAACGTCTGTTGACTCAGGCACCCTGCACATTCTATCTACTATGACTAACCTCTAGTTGATTGAACCGTTCAGTGATCCCAGCAGGATATAACGTTCATCACACTAGTAACCTACACAACTACCTGCTGTGGCTGACTCCTGCATAGCCAACTGCTGTGACTAACTTCTGATAATGAACCGTTCAGGGATCCTAGCAGGATATAACGTTCATCTATCTTCTGGAGATAATCGAGGTGATTCTTAATCAAGTAGATGGTCTCATATTCTCAAAACGTATGTTTACGACTCACTGACTAGAAATCACTTTTGGAGCCTAAACATTCAATCAGAAGTTTCCTAAGATATAACACTCTACGAGAAATAACTCTAAGTGTTTTACAATTAATTACAAGAATAATATATAGTCTTGTAGTCTTCTATTCTTGGACTTCTGGATGAGATCTTTTTCAACTTCTGATAACCATATTAAGAGACAATGCTCTTGTGTTGAAAGCTTCTGGTCATCATCTTCATCTCCAAATCTTTTTAAGCTGATTTTGAGAAACAACTCTATTGTTGATTGCTTCTAATTTGATTTGCACTTCTTCTTTCTCCCAAACAGATTTAGAGCAGCAGCTCTATGTTGATTGCTTCTTGTGGTCTGGTCTTCTCTTATCTGAGTAAAGAGATTAGAGCATCAGCTCTTGAAATTAATTCCTTCTTGTAAGACCATCTTCATCTTTTCTACTTAAGCAAATATGGAGCATCAGCTCTCATCTTGATTGCTTCTCGTGAGAAGATCTTCAACTTCTTCCCGAATTCTGATCATAAAGCTTGTTACAGCTGATAACACATTTAATGATCATCAGAAAACATGAAACACTTCTTCGAGCAACAACTCAGTGTATTCAGTTTCTCAAGTCATTCAATGTGGACAATGTATGTATTGATCAAGTATTGGTGAACTTCTTATAACTCCAGTGGAGAATTCTGTTTAACAGCAGGTATTTCTTCTATGCTTATATTAGGCATATGTTTAGTGTATCACAACATAGTGGATTATCACATACTAAGTATGTGTTGCCTCTTCTGGAACTTCTAATGCATGGTTTCTTAAAGCTTCTCATCTTGCATTTCATGCTCAGCTCCCTTTACTAATTTTCTCTAAAGATCTCTCATTTTTCCACTCTTTGTAGATGTATCCTAGATACATACTTTGATGCTTATTCTGGATGCATACTTCAGATGCATACCTGGACACAAACCAGAATGCATACCTTCAGATTTTGTGAGATTTGATCTATTTATAGAGCTTGGTATGTTACCGCTGGTATCTAGCCGTTGAGATTTGTTTGAGTATTGCTTTGAATGCTTCGTCTAGATTTAGCCTTTTGTTACAAGTGTTGTTCTTGGTAGAACCTTATCTTTAACTTGATGATTATAGTGGATGGCGTGTGTCTTTCCAATGTGCTGCATGTGGGTTGCTTCTATTTTCAACCTTGGAAGTTGTTCCTTTTAAATGTTGCAACTGTTTTGCATGTGATGATGTTTCTAACGGCTCTCCCTTAGATTCTTCATTCGCTTGTATATGACTTCAACTGATGTTTGTATTTCAATATCGCTGTGTTGTAGCTTCAGAACTTCTGATCTTCATACTTAAGTGATCTTCTGATGTTTGTCAAGCTTCTTGCAATTGATCTTTCTCATTTACTTCGTTGCAGCTTCTAAAGTACTTTCTGATTGAGACTGTTGTATGTAGGCCTTGATATTGCCTGTTCTTCTTAGTAGTCTTGTCTCTGACTGTTGCTTCTCTTGCTTCTGATTTGCGGTCTTTGGCTTGTTTGACGTGTTCTTAATCAGAACATCTGATGAATGGAGTTTAGCTTTGTTAATCTTCTGGATGTAGTTGTATTCTTTTTCTGACGAATCCTGTATAAAACTTATAACAAAGTATCTGCATACTAAGTGAAACCATTAGTAATAAAATTGTTACTTCACAAAATATATGTTCGTTATCATCAAAACCGGATTCTGAACATAGATTCTCAATCTTGTTCTAACAATCTCCCCCTTTTGATGATGACTAAAACCATGTATTTTGATGGAACAATTTTATGAGAGGATAATAGTCAAGCAAGTAAACTTCATCTTCATTTTTCATGTTCAATCAAGCAACTTAAATTTTCATCAAAATGTATTATCAAAATGTATTATTCTTTCTCCCCCTTTTTGTCATAATCAAAAAGCGTTTTAGAGGGTATAATTAGACTTTAGAAAAAAATTTAAACAACTGATTTATTACTCAAGGATCTAATCTAATCTTTCTCTCTTCTCCCCCTGATATATATACTCTCCCCCTGAGCTAGATACCCTTATGAATTACTCTCTGGTCTAAGGGTCCCCCTGAATTAGTGTGGTGTTGTTTTATTTACCTCCCCGTTTCACTTGGGAGGACAACACACTAAACCCTTCACGCGAAATTTGGAAGGAGAAAGCGCCCTTGTGGGATGAATTTTATTTCAGTTCTTCCTACGATAGCACATGAACTTTTTAATTATCCTACGAGAAGGACGGGGAAAAAATCTCAAATAAACCCTAGGAGTTTGCTAAGTGTGGGGATTCACCTAGACTAGAATTTTTGGAGTCCGGGAGGTCGGTTATACATAGGGAAGGTTTTAAGCACCCTACATATCCGTAGTACTCTACGGGAACCTTCTCTATGTCTATGTGTTTGTGTTTGCTAATTGATTGGGAAAGTTTCTCCTTTATGTTAGGAGAAATAATTAAATTGAATTGAAATGAAAGACAGATGGACTGACTATTTTTGGTTTTTGAATAGCTCGCTTAGATTCCTTGTGAATCTCATGCCTACATATCCCTAATGGAAGTCAGAGCTTTTTGTAGTTCGGGAAACTAATTAGGGAAATGAATTGATTCTTTTGGCGCCTTGCTTGAAGCTCAAGGTTGAAGCTTTGAAATTAAATCTCTGTTTACAGTAAAGAGACATGAAGTCATCTTTAGAGAGAGCTATTTCTACTATTCCACCACAAACATTTAAAGTGACAGAAAAGATGAGTTTGTTTCATTAAGAGATGGACCTTACTTGGTTGTGTACAAGTATGCCAGTCACGTGTCTCTTGAATGAAAGAAAGATTCTCAACCAAATTAGGGAAAGTTGTATAAGTCTGGGGATGTGCCAGAGCATGCCTTTCAGAGTCCTAAATGGCAGAATGTTTGAAATTGAAATTGAAATGTTTGTTTGTTTGTTTGAATGTGGTGAAATAGTAGAAATATCTATCTATAGAGATAAGTCAAGTCTATCTATTGTATAAAAATATTTGAATTTGACTGGCTTGTATGAGGCCCAAGCTTGAGGCTTAAAAGGTTTTTATTGACTCTAGGAGATGACTCCACTGGGAATTTGACTTTTGACTGAGTGGATTTGTGTTCTGTATGAAGCCCAGAATTGAGGTTGACTCTAGTTGGAGAGTGTTTATTTTGTTTTTTTAATTGAAGGGTTTATTTAGTGTTCTGTACAAAGCCCAGAATTGTGGCTGACTCTACCTAGGGAGACTCTATTTTCTGCCTTGTACAAAGCCCAAGGTTATGGCTGACTGCTGAGGAAACAGAGTTTGGAGACTATGGGTGACTCTATTTTATGCCTTGTACAAAGCCCAAGATTGTGGCTAACTTGCTAGGGAAAAGACTCAAAGGGTATGAGTCTTTTGACATAGAAGAGGATGTTTATCGGCCTTGTACAAAGCCCAAGGTTGTGGCAGACTTAGTGGGGAAAAGATCCTAAATATTAGGAATCTTTTGACACAGGAAATGATGTTTATCTGCCTCGTACAAAGCCCAAGGTTGTGGCTACTTGATGGGGAAGGACTCACTGTGGAGACTCTATTATCTGCCTTGTACAAAGCCCAAGGTTGTGGCTGACTCTAGATAGGGAAATACCTATGAGTAGGATTTTTGACTCTAAGGGGAGTATCTGCCTTGTACAAAGCCCAAGGTTGATGCTGACTCTTAATGGGGAAAAGATCTACCAATATGGGATCTTTTGACTCAGAGGGGATTACTCTGTTATTTAGAGACTAAAGGTTGACCCTTATGGGGATTGTGCTCTTGTTAAGCAGGGATTGATGAATGGAAGACCCAGGTTTGAAGATTGACTCTACTGGGGATTTTGTTTGAGTATTGATACTGTCCCTAGGGTTGACTCTACTGAGGAGTTTTTGAAGGTTTGAAAGATGATTTGGAAGCTAACCCTTTCCAGGGAATTTGGATTTGAAGGATTGATTTTGGAGGCTGACCCTTTCCAGAGGTTTTTGACTTTAAAAGACTGATGTGGAAGCTAACCCTTTCCAGGGATTTTGTCTTTGAAAGATTTGTTTTGGAGGCTAACCCTTTCCAGGGTTTTTGTGCTTAACGAATGATTGGGTAGCACTTCATGATATGAGAGGATGAAAGGATTGTTTGAGACTTCTTGTTTAGAGCCCAAGATTAAGGCTGACTCTGAATGAGGATATATGGAACCTAGACTCTGCTAAGGAGGAAAATTATTGGAGATTGAGAATAAAGGTGACTGAGACTGTCCATGTCTCTCATTCCAAAAGGTGAACTCAATACTGAGATTGAGACATTCTTAGCTTGTTTGAAGTTTGGTTTAAAGAGTATAAGAATCTCACCAGGGTAAGCTAAAAGGTGACTAAAGACTTGTTCCTATGTTTATAAGAAACCTGATGGGTCCTTGTATACAATCTCAAGAGAAAGCTGTGAGTATGCTTTTAAGAAGCCTGTGGGTCCTTGTATTGTAAGCCCAAGAGGAGGCTATTTGAGGGTCCTTGTTATAGCACAAGAGAAAGCTATGTGGTTTTGAACATATTTTGGCTCTAAGCAAATGGGTAAGAGGTTTCACCGGGAATAATTCCTCTTGGGTGGATGTGCCCTATTTTTGTTCTAAGGCTTTTTTCAAGATGTTTCACCGGGAATAATTCATCTTGAGGTTTGATTAAGGAAATCTAATTAGGAAAGAGCCTTCACCGGGAAGACATTCTCAATCCTAGGCCATAGTCTTATAATATATATATATATATATATATATATATATATATATATATATATAGTTTATTTGTCCTAAGGTTGTACTCATACGTAGTTCTAAACAATATATATACAGTATGTATTTGACAGAAGTTTAAATGAAAGCTTGTAAATTGAAAGCTATAAAGCCTAACCTGGATGAAGAGGAGGCCTTTGAAAGATGTATGTACAAAGCTTTACCAGTAGCTTGGTTGTTTATTGATAACAGTTTGAGGTTTGATTGTGAACAGTTGAATGTTCATTAAAAACAATTGAATGTTTTATTGAAAACAGTTGAATGTTTTTGTTTTGAAAACAGAAGAAGTGAAGATGGACACTAGGTCACATAGGTATCTGAAGAGTTTCACCGGGAATAATGCCCTTCAAATACCAGATGAATGTTTTGAAAACAGATGAGAAGTTTTTCTGTTTAAAGATGTTTTGAAAAACAAACTATGAAAAGAAAAAGGTGTTGGGTCTTACACTCTATTAGAGGCCCATTGAAAATGATTTACAATTTATGAAAAACAGTTGAAGAGATTTGAAATGATACAAGGTTTTGGTTGTCTGAAAACCTTGATCGTCTGTTTAATCGAAGTTTGAAAACAGTTTGAAAATTGACAAAAGTCAATTTAATTAGGGTAATGACAAACTCTATACCTAATTAAGACCTAAATGATTAGGGTTTTATCAAAAAAATATTTACAAGAGATTAGGTTTTGAAAATCAAGAGAAAACTATATTTAAAGTATTTTAAAATACTTAAAAATATGTTATTTTAAACCTAATAAAAATATATCAAATAAATGATATTTTTGTGATTTTTGGGTTTGTTCATAAAGTAGATATATTAAATGAAGAGTGTGTGAAAAATCAAGTGAAAATGACTTAATTTGAAGTGTGAATCAAATGGTTAAAGTTGTGAAGAAATTGAATGGGATAAGTGATAAAAAATATGGTTTTGTCTCCACCAAGGCTTGAACACACACCCTTGAAGTCACCGGTTCAAAATAACACCACTAGGCCAAGCGCTAGTTGGTGACTATAACATGCTTCCATTTGATTATGTTTCAAAACAAGTTTAAAACCTTTGAAAAATAAAAGAAATAAAAAGTCTGAGGCGAGGTGGATTCGAACCCCAGACTTGTGGGCAAGAGAGTACTAAAAGCGCATGTGAGGCCACTAGGGCAAACGATGAATTCGTTTAGTAAACGGATTCAACTAAATATATTTCAAACTTGAACCCTAAAATTCAAAAGAATGGTGCCATCACCATCTTCGTCTTCAACCTCAAGCTCATTCATATTTGATTTTCTGAACTCTCTCAATTCTCAACCATTTGCAAAGATGTAAACATCAAACTTGTTCTAAATTCTCTCACGGTTTCAAATATGTAACTATAATAAACTATAATTAACTATAGCTACTGAATTATCTAAACTACGTGAAGAACCCTAAAATTTGAAAATGAAATTAAATGACTATGTTGAAGAATAAATGAATGATGGTAGAGGGTTTTTAATCCTCTGAGGATGTTGAATGAATTGGTATCGAGTTTTAACACAAAGAGTACACGAATTAAAGAGGCGGAGTTCAAAAACTTACCTCTGAAAATGAAGGTCGTGGTGATGGTGGAGAGCTTCTGGCTATGGATGAATGATCACAAAAGCTTCCTGGTGACTCAGTGATGCTAACTGAATACTTATTGCAACTTGAATACTTCAGAATTGCCCTACTCGACACCTTTTATTTGAGCTTCAAGTGAACATGGAGGTTAGTGATTCTGTGGTTACAGATGCGCTGCAAGCATCTGAATAGCTTCACTACACCCCTAGGAACATGTTGATGTGCTTAGATTTGTTTGACACCCTCTGAAATGTTCTATAGACCTCCAACTACTTAGGCTCCAAAATGAAAGTGGCTATGGTGTTTCTCCACTTCCAGAAGTGTTCCAGGTACTTGGATCACTTCTAATGAACCTCCTTGAGATGTTAGAAGGCTTACTTTCAAAAGAAAAGCTCTGGTTTGAAGAATTCGATTCTTCTTGCCAAAGAACTTTTGAAAACCATAAGCATGAGGGAGAGAATGAGAAAGCAAGATTCTTGAGTTGCTTTGGTGTGTCTAATACTTAGGAGGGCACTTGTATTTATAGGGAAAGATCTCAGTACAACTGGAGAGAGTGAGCTTGCTTAGTGAGGTAGTTTTGGTTTCTTGGCTATGAAGAAATTCAAAGAATATCACAAATGCAATGATGTCAAACTCAGGCTAGCTCCCTATCCATTGATCTCTTGTGATCTTGGGGAACATTTTTGATGCAGAGGAGAGTTCCAATTGGTTGGGAAGAGATTCCTTTGGTGATTCACCACTTGGCCATAAATTTCACAAAAGCAATCATTACATAATCACTTGTTCTTGTTTTTTGGAATATTCTTCAATCCTTATGCAATGATGAAAATGGATGTATGGCATCTTTACTGATATGTTATGTGACATGTAGCATCAATTGGTAGAGGCATTTGCACAAATTTGCAAAGTTCCAAAATTGAACATGACCTATAATTTCACTTCATGAGCCCAACTTTGAATAAGTATAACTCTTAGCTCCAAATGATTTTGAAGATGGTTGAACATAATTCGGAAAGCCCTTAACATATACTTCAATTCATTAGTTTGGTGTTTGTCCAAAATCCTTAGGGAAATTAGTGAAAAAGTCCCATAAAGTTTGAAGAAAACTAGGGTTTTTTTGCTAGTTTCATGAAGGCAGTCACTTTGAAGCTCCATATCTCTTCAATGGTTGATTTCTAGCCAAAAATTCATATGGGACAAAGTTGTTCATTGGATCAAAATCTACAAATTTGATGTTGGAAGTGTTTTTCAGTTTGTACTTGAAATTTTGAGATATTCCCTTCCAAAGTTTTGAAAAAAAGACCTTTAAACACTTAGAAAAATTTCTAAGTATGAAAAGTCAATCTTTGAATTTTTGATTCTTGATTGATTTTCTTGATTTTTCTTGGTCAAATGACTTCAATAATCATATATTGATGATGTTGATCCTTAGAAGTCATGGTTTGACCGAAAACCCTAAAAGTCAAAGGTGGTCTTGTACAATTGACTTTTTCCAAATGAAGTGAAATCTTGGACTTTTGTGATGAATTAAGCTCTCCTCCTCAAATGAATGGTATGAATAGATTATATTGAGGTAATAGAAGTTCTTGAGCCATGTTTTAAGTTGTGGAGCTGTTTACGGTGATTTCCGGTAAACAACCGCGAGTCTTCCAAACTATAATAAATATGATTTGGTTACTCGCAGGATCGACTAGATTGATCCTAGGACATAGTAAAAAAGGTTGTTATTCATGATAGTTCGAATCATGTCTATGGTTGGCTTGTCTCGAAATAAGAAATGCTTAATTAAAGAAATAAAGATTAACAATCACCTTGTTATACACGTAAATACAACATCGGCAAAAGACAAGATAAAGATAAAATATAAGACAAAAACTGTAAAGTGCAAGAATCTTAAAGTGCAGAAACTTAAATGCTTCGAAACTAAATAGAATGGAAATAAAGAGTGCAGGAATGTAACTGGCAGGAAGTAAACGAAATGCAATAATATCAAAAGATACTTGAATAAAGGAAAATACAAATGTATTTAAATTGATGGTGGTATCATACGTACATTTCTCAGCGAAACTCGTTCTCTTAACACTTGATACTTGAGCAATATGTGAGTGATTTGTACAAAATGAACACACGGAATCCTAACATTAAGACCCTTATTTATACTAATTTCGACCCTAACGGTCCTACACTAATCTAATGCCACGTTACCCGCAGAAAATCCAGGGATTCCATCTGTCTTCGTGCGGTTACATAAACTACTTCGAAATTCAAATCATCCCGCCTGAATCCTCTTTCGATGCGTGGAAAAGTAATCACAATCAAGAATACCACGGAAATACGCTAAGCATCAGTACTATGCATATTTCGTAAAACGTTTAAGTCCCCAAAGATAATTCTTCTCGAACTTAGCTTCAATACGAACTATCTCCATTCCAACTTAAACCAACATTTTCGAACATGGCCATCAGTAGCCATTTTTGATCCCAACAGATGGTCATCAGTAACCATCTTCCTTCGAATTTCAAACTTCGAAAGATATTCCTCCCAAACGAAGATTTCGTTTTACTTACTTCTTAGAGTTCCAAGACTATTAACTGACGTCACAATCATTTATGACTCCGTTTCCAAAACGTCTTGTCATTTTCAAAGATGTCTTCTCATAACTTACATTCCCACGTTCTGGTCTTACTTCATGATCATTACTCCTATATGTAACGCCCGGAAATATAAGTATATGCTTAATTTGGACGTTTGTGACGTTTACTAGAATTTTACCGTTTTTGGAGTCGTTTCAGTCGGTATTAGTTCGGGATGGCGGACTAATATTTAATTGAAGGTTTTCATATTTTTGGTACTAGAAATATTATTAAGGTAATATTCTGCGTTTCGGGGTTTTTCTGAGCAATTGAGTTTAGACCGTAAAATAGATATTTTCTTTATAAGAAAAGAGATAAGAGAGATAGAAAGAAAGAAAAGAAAGAAAAACAGAAAAGGAAAGAAGAGAGAAAGAAAGAGAAGAGAGAAAGAAGAAGAGGAAAAGAAGAAAAAGTGGAGATTGGTGGTTTTTCATCCGAATCGAGTTTCGATCGTCGCTATAGTCGGGTAAGGGGGTGAATTTAATTTATCTTGAATGTATGATTCTTATAGTCTTGTTCTTGTTCTTGCTCTTCTTGTTCCAATTTCCATAACTTCCTTGTGTGGTCTTTGTTTGATCTAAGTTTGTTTGAGAATGATTGTATGATGATTAAATGATATCCTTGTTGGGTTATGGTGATTGATCATGCTTTCTTTTCCATTTCCATGGCTTGATTGAGTTTGAAGAAAATGTTAGGTTTTGAGAAAGACTGATGAATCAACCATGAAAAGTTTAATGTTAGGTTATTTCTATGGTATGTATGTGTTGTATTGGTGTTATAATGATGTTTTAGAGTGGTTTTGGTGGGTATAAGAGGGTCAGAACAGTTCTGGTTCGTGCTGTTTTTTTTCTGGGTTTTCTCAGGTCCGCTGAGCGGAGGGGGTCCGCTGAGCGGAGGTTTCGTTGGCTCGTTTCTAGCTGGGTCCGCTGAGCGGAGCTCAAGCGTCCAACATCATATTTTATTTTTCCAAAACTTTGAAACTTCGTAACTCTTGAACCGTAACTCCGATTTTGTCGCCGTTCGAAGCATTGGAAAGCTAACGCAATGAACTATACTATGATTTAATGAAATGGTTCATAGGAGGTAGTCTCCTATTATTTTTATTAGGATTTAGTGATAGAACTATGTAGGGTTAACTTATGAAGTATGTTTATGTTTTCCAAACTTTGAAAAGTCGTATCTTTTAACTCGGGTGTTCGTTTTATGTGTCGTTTGAAACGTTTGGAAGCTATTTCCATGCTCTATATGATGATGTAGGATGTAGTAGTGGTTGGTTGGTTTTCATAAATGGTTTAGTGAACTAGTGCATGATAAATCATGATGATGTGTTGTGTGAATGTTCTCGTATTGATACGAGGTATGTGATTAATTGTCGATAACATGAGATCATGTTCGTATAGGTTATGTATTAATGGATGTTCACTCTTGATATGTGACGATGTTTGGTTATTTGTTGTTAACATGATGTGTGGCCTTATGGAAAGTAATTGTTGTTATGAGAATGATGTATTATCATTGTTGAATTGTTGTTATTACAACTTGTTGATGATGTATTGATGAAGTTGTGGGCCGATGGCCAATATTAATTTGATTTGTATAAGTGTGTTATACGTTCTTCTATGCCGATGTGGCCAGTATGTTTTGACGGTGAATGTGTGCTGTGTGCTTAATAATGCCTGTGTGGTAATTATGGTGTGATATAATTGATAACGATGTTGTTAATTGGTGATGTATCCTTTTAGATAGAATATAAACGGTGTAACGTGAGTAAGTGACCGTGTTATATTGTTGATGATGTTGTTTTCATGTAATAGAGTCATATATTTGCACAGCATAACATTTCAATACGTTAGTGGCGGAATGCTATTAAAAGGTGGCCTGAATTGGCAATTATTACCAGTGGGAGCTTAATGCTCGGTAAAAAGGTGTATTTGCCCGAGTGGCAAGAGGTCATCAGTGGGGGCTAAATGCTCGATGACGGTTAGTCGTAGCTTACTGCTCGACAAAGGTGTATTTTCCTGAGGGAAAGAAGTCCCAGCATAATGCTCGACAAAGGTGTATTTGTCATAATGACAAGGAGGAGTTTACTCCGGATTTGGTACCACATGCATATGCATAGTCGAGTCTCATTCATCATTGTCTGTCTTTATAATTTATGTTATCATTCATGTGTCGCATTACTTATATATTGATTGTGGTTGACTTAGTGGATTACTTTGTTGTATGATTCTTGATGATACTTGTTGGCATTACTATATTTATCATGCTTCTTCATTATAAATTATATTCTCACCCTTCCGCTGATTTGATGCTTGAGTGGCATCCTGCAGATTAGCCGCTTTGGGAGTCTTTTGGAAGAGGTAGTTCTCCAGTTGGTCTTGTCGGTTGCTCTGATACGTAACACCGGGGAGTCCGGAGTCTGTTGTTATTTATTTGTATATGACTCTTTGAACATGTATATGTGATAATGTGCTGATGTATATTGTAAACACTTTATTTTGGAAAACTCCTCTTTGATAGTGAGAGCTATACGTCTATATATATGTTCATATCTTCCGCGTGTTATGTATCGTTTTATAGGCAGGTGTTGTATGCTTTTGGCATCGCTGATGGCCGTTTGTTTCCTAGTTGTTTGTTTGGTTACTTAGTGCAACATCCTAATTGTGTTGTATGAAACTTTAATACTCCAATATTTTCTTACCTAAATTCTTGGGTAGAATTGGGGTGTTACATAAGTGGTATCAGAGCAGGTCGATCTGTCCGGCCAGTGTTGTCTAATGTTGTTTAATTCCACAGTACGTGATAAGTGTGTGGAGCACTATCAGTACTTGTTGTGCCTCTAGCCGGTTGTATGCAGGCATGGTTTGAAGCTAAGTGGGGGAGAAGATATGCTTCTCGGATATGTTTCAGTTGCAAGATGTTAGTATGCTACTGAGGGCAGCAGTACTAGTGTTGTTGGAATTTGTTGTTTTCAGAAGTGAAGGTGACTTGGACTTAAGACTTTGATTGTTAATCAAGTTGGAGTGTCTCGGAGTAGATTTTGGTTATTTCTAAAGAATGGAATTTAGAAAGTTGTGATGCTCTAACGCTACTAATGGACTATGAAGTTGTTGTTTGAGTAGCCTTGTGTGAGGTGTCGTTGTTGGATCAATGATTAAGGAAAGTATTGTGGTAGACTTTGTTGTAGGAGTTAGTGACGTTGTTGGAAATGTTTTGGAACTCGAGTAAGAATTAGGAGTACGAAGAGATGAGTAAGATCTCAGGAATTTTGTTTTGAGATGTTGTTAGAAGTGTTTTGGTACGTAGCTACAAGACGTCGGGTTGGCTGGTTCAGATGATCTTGAGAGGTTTGTGAATTATGGAATCATAGTGCTTCTGTGCTATGAGCAAAAGTTGGAAAAGAATATTATTAATGTTGGTATCGATAGTTTATACTCTATTATGATTGTCGGCTACCTATTGACAAATTGAGGACTTGATCACCCTTAATCTCTTGTTGATAGTGGACGGGATCGTATTGGACGTGATAGACTTATCTGACTAGTTTGATAATATTGGAAGTGAATGAGTCGGTGCAAGGTGGTACGAAGTTGTTTATGTTGTCGACGACTTTGGATGTTATTGAGAAAGAGCGATTGTGGGAATTGCGGATAGTTGCACATTTGTTTAAGTGTTTCATGGAGGTTTAAGTGATTCATCGTCGGAAAGAGGAATTCTGTCTTAGAGTTCTGTTTTGACGGGTTTAGTTCCTAGAACTATTGTTGTGTCGAGGGTTCCGTATCGGGTGCCAACTTCTGAGTTAAAAGAGTTGAGGAGTCAACTTAAGGATTTTCTTGAGAAGAGGTTTGTTCGTTCGAGTGTGTCTCCGTAGGGTGCACGTGTTTTGTTGGTTAAGAAGGAAGGTTCTATGAGGCTTTGTGTCGATTTTAGACAATTGAGAAAAGTGAAAATTAAGGAAAAGTATCCACTTTCGAGGATTGATATTTTGACGGATCAAGTTGGTTTGAGCTTGTTTGTTTTGCAAAGTTTGATTTGAAGTATGGGTATCACCAGTGTGAAGATGATCATGCTAAGTATTTAAGAATTGTTTTGTCCGTGTTGGGAAGAAGAAGTTGTTTGCTAAGTTTCCTTATGTGAGTTTTTGGTTGAGTGGAGTGAATGTTCAAGGGTTTAAGAGGAGGTTGACTATCATTCCTATTTTGATTTTTCCGGATCTGTTAGAACTGTTTGTGGGGTTTTGGGATGTTTCTTTGTTGGGTTTGCAAGAAGTTCTAATGCAGAAAGGGGTAAGTGGTGGTTTATGCTTTTATGCAAGTTAAGATTTTTGGAAGGATTTATCTGTCACAAGATTTAGAGTTGGCAGTTGTTATTTCTGTTTGGGAATTTTGAAGGCACTAATTATTCAGATCGAGATTTGTGTGTGTAAGTGACTACAAGAGTTTGAAGTATTCGTTTGATCAGAACGAGTTGAATATGAGAAACCATTGCATGCGTCTATGTCGATGATTCGAGTATTGTGATATTTGAAATAGTTGTGAGATTTGAGTTTGGTTCGTAAAGCGACTTCTTTAGGTGTTGAGCTTTATATGTGAAAGCTTACTTATGGTATTCTTGATGAGATTAGAAAAGGTCAGAAATCGGATTTGAATGGGTTGATAAGATGACATTTATTAGTCAAAGAAAAATATGGTGATCTTCAGATTGATAAGTACAATGTCATGGGATGTCATGATCAAGTTTGTATTTCTAATGTTCGGATTTGAAAAGAGGACTTTGGATGAGGTGTATCGTAGAGATTTGAGTATTCATCCTGATGCTACTAAGATGTATCAAGATTTGAGAAGGTCATTTTTAGTGGCAAGGTAATGAAGAAGGATATGAAGGGATTTGTTTATTTGTATTTGACTTGTCAGGAGTCGCCTGGTTTCATGTAATTGTTATCCATTCCTAAGTAGAAGTGGAATATCATTTCTATGTATTTTGTTTCTGGTTGCCGAGGACGTCGAGTAATTGTGAGGCGATTTGGGTGATTGTGGATATATTGACGAAATATGCTCATGTTATTTCGATAAGAATGGATTAACCGATGGAAGTACTGGCGAGTGGTATGTTGATAAAAAATTTTGTTGGTTTGTTTGTTTGCATGGTGTTTCGAAAGGTATTGTCCAGATTGAGATCCGAGGTTTATTTATGAAATTTTGAGAAGGTTCGCAAAGTACTTTGGGTACGAAGTTGCGTTGAGTTTCGCGTCTCATCCTCAAACGCATGGTCAGACTGAGAGGACAATTTGGTCACTTGAGGATCTATGAGGGCTTGTGTTGTGAAACAAGGATGTGTTTGGATTATCTTTTTCCCTTTGATTGGATAATACAAAGACTTTGGTCTGGTGTGCAAGCTGACACAGCAGATTAAGAGGTTGAGTATTTTAAAAGAGAACAATGATTTTCTGGTGAATACTAGAAAGAGCTGGAAGTTGGATATGAAATTGGTAAGTCTGTTTGTTGTGGGAAATCAGAGTGCGCATCGGAAGCGTGAAATGACGCAGTTCGGATGTGTGTGTATGAATTGTTAGAGTTCAATTTTGGACAGTGGACGTGGTAGGAATGAAAAGACCACCAGATGTTTTGGTTACATGTTTGACTGATATGTCTTGGCATGGTTATTTGGATGTTGTGCGACCGGGTTGTTGTCTGTGTCTTGATTATTTCTTGTGTTTTGGTGTTAGTCGATGAGTGCATTGTATGGGCATTGCATCTCGTTGTCGTTGTTGTGTTTTGGTTGTTTGGCTTTTAGCTAGAGTGATTCTTTGTTGGTGTTGATTGTGTCGTTGCTTTCGTGGCTTGATAGTTGGTTAGTCGGATGCGAGAGCGTATCCAGGTTTGTTTGCGTTTGGGATATTTCCGAGGACGGAAATGTTCTAAGTGGGGGAGAGTTGTAACGCCCGGAAATATAAGTATATGCTTAATTTGGACGTTTGTGACGTTTACTGGAATTTTACCGTTTTTGGAGTCGTTTCAGTCGGTATTAGTTCGGGATGGCGGACTAATATTTAATTGAAGGTTTTCATATTTTTGGTACTAGAAATATTATTAAGGTAATATTCTGCGTTTTGGGGTTTTTCTGAGCAATTGAGTTTAGACCGTAAAATAGATATTTTCTTTATAAGAAAAGAGATAAGAGAGATAGAAAGAAAGAAAAGAAAGAAAAACAGAAAAGGAAAGAAGAGAGAAAGAAAGAGAAGAGAGAAAGAAGAAGAGGAAAAGAAGAAAAAGTGGATATTGGTGGTTTTTCATCCGAATCGAGTTTCCATCGTCGCTATAGTCGGGTAAGGGGGTGAATTTAATTTATCTTGAATGTATGATTCTTACAGTCTTGTTCTTGTTCTTGCTCTTCTTGTTCCAATTTCCATAACTTCCTTGTGTGGTCTTTGTTTGATCTAAGTTTGTTTGAGAATGATTGTATGATGATTAAATGATATCCTTGTTGGGTTATGGTGATTGATCATGCTTTCTTTTCCATTTCCATGGCTTGATTGAGTTTGAAGAAAATGTTAGGTTTTGAGAAAGACTGATGAATCAACCATGAAAAGTTTAATGTTAGGTTATTTCTATGGTATGTATGTGTTGTATTGGTGTTATAATGATGTTTTAGAGTGGTTTTGGTGGGTATAAGAGGGTCAGAACAGTTCTGGTTCGTGCTGTTTTTTTTCTGGGTTTTCTCAGGTCCGCTGAGCGGTGGGGGTCCGCTGAGCGGAGGTTTCGTTGGCTCGTTTCTAGCTGGGTCCGCTGAGCGGAGCTCAAGCGGCCAACAACATATTTTATTTTTCCAAAACTTTGAAACTTCGTAACTCTTGAACCGTAACTCCGATTTTGTCGCCGTTCGAAGCGTTGGAAAGCTAACGCAATGAGCTATACTATGATTTAATGAAATGGTTCATAGGAGGTAGTCTCCTATTATTTTTATTAGGATTTAGCGATAGAACTATGTAGGGTTAACTTATGAAGTATGTTTATGTTTTCCAAACTTTGAAAAGTCGTATCTTTTAACTCGGGTGTTCGTTTTATGTGTCGTTTGAAACGTTTGGAAGCTATTTCCATGCTCTATATGATGATGTAGGATGTAGTAGTGGTTGGTTGGTTTTCATAAATGGTTTTGTGAACTAGTGCATGATAAATCATGATGATGTGTTGTGTGAATGTTCTCGTATTGATACGAGGTATGTGATTAATTGTCGATAACATGAGATCATGTTCGTATAGGTTATGTATTAATGAATGTTCACTCTTGATATGTGACGATGTTTGGTTGTTTTTTGTTAACATGATGTGTGGCCTTATGGCAAGTAATTGTTGTTATGAGAATGATGTATTATCATTGTTGAATTGTTGTTATTACAACTTGTTGATGATGTATTGTTGAAGTTGTGGGCCGATGGCCAATATTAATTTGATGTGTATAAGTGTGTTATACGTTCATCTATGCCGATGTGGCCAGTATGTTTTGACGGTGAATGTGTGTTGTGTGCTTAATAATGCCTGTGTGGTAATTATGGTGTGATATAATTGATAACGATGTTGTTAATTGGTGATGTATCGTTTTGGATAGAATATAAACGGTGTAACGTGAGTAAGTGACCGTGTTATATTGTTGATGATGTTGTTGTCATGTAATAGAGTCATATATTTGCACAGCATAACATTTCAATACGTAAATGGCGGAATGCTATTAACAGGTGGCCTGAATTGGCAATTATTACCAGTGGGAGCTTAATGCTCGGTAAAAAGGTGTATTTGCCCGAGTGGCAAGAGGTCATCAGTGAGGGCTAAATGCTCGATGACGGTTAGTCGTAGCTTACTGCTCGACAAAGGTGTATTTTCCTGAGGGAAAGAAGTCCCAGCATAATGCTCGGCAAAGGTGTATTTGTCATAATGACAAGGAGGAGTTTACTCCGGATTTGGTACCACATGCATATGCATAGTCGAGTCTCATTCATCATTGTCTGTCTTTATAATTTATATTATCATTCATGTGTCGCATTACTTATATATTGATTGTGGTTGACTTAGTGGATTACTTTGTTGTATGATTCTTGATGATACTTGTTGGCATTACTATATTTATCATGCTTCTTCATTATAAATTATATTCTCACCCTCCTGCATATTTCATGCTTGAGTGGCATCCTGCAGATTAGCCGCTTTGGGAGTCTTTTGGTAGAGGTAGTTCTCCAGTTGGTCTTGTCGGTTGCTCTGATACGTAACACCGGGGAGTCCGGAGTCTGTTGTTATTTATTTGTATATGACTCTTTGAACATGTATATGTGATAATGTGCTGATGTACATTGTAAACACTTTATTTTGGAAAACTCCTCTTTGATAGTGAGAGCTATACGTATATATATATATATATATATATATATATATTCATATCTTCCGCGTGTTATGTATCGTTTTATAGGCAGGTGTTGTATGCTTTTGGCATCGCTGATGGCCGTTTGTTTCCTAGTTGTTTGTTTGGTTACTTAGTGTAACATCCTAATTGTGTTGTATGAAACTTTAATACTCTGATATTTTCTTACCTAAATGCTTGGGTAGAATTGGGGTGTTACACTATATACTAGGAGTAAAGCTAATAATTATTCGACCGTCGTTGGATTAAATCAACGCCTGCCGCGTGTCTCTTGGCTTTTACCCAAAAGATTTGAAAGGGTTTCCGTTAAACCTTTAAATACTTGAACTTCTACCTTCATATAACTTTCACTTCTATATCCTCATTCTCTTCATAGAAAAGAACATCTTCAGTTACATTCAAACCTATTTCCCAAATCAAATTTACCCATGGCGTCTTCTTCAAATGTTCTTCAACCTGTTCTAAAACTTCAAAATCCTCTGAAGACAGGGGATCAAGAACACATACCAAATCCAAATACTGCAGAGGCGCGCGCCATCTATGCTTCTCAGGTAATCATTCCCTTTGAACTTTCTGGAAAAACTCATGCCTTCATGGGTCCTTTACCAGGAGAAAATAACTCCGCTTTGATTAAATTCTTTCCTGCTTATTACAAGACTAGGCCTTTAGTTAGTAAGAATAAGATAGACGATGAAGGCCACCCAGTCTCAGCAAACCCTTATAACCCAACAGAGAGCTTAATTGAAACTCCTTTGGCCTTAGAAAAAATTAGGTTAAACTATGTAACCAATTTTGTGAAAGTCTTTAGGTCAATCCCGTTAGCAAAGGATCCTGACCTGTATTATGCTTGGCTAACGAAGGTAGAAAAGCAAAAGTGCCTTTCTGGAAACAACTAGGGATTTACGATTTAATCCAATTATCCAAAACAGGTTTAGAATATAACCAAACCATGTTAGTAGCGTCAGTTTACTTCTGGGATGCTTCTCACAATACTTTTCACCTTCCATGCGGGATGGTTACCCCCACCCTCTTCGATGTAGCTGCCATTACAGGGCTTCGACCAACTGGGGAAACCTTCGACCCTAATTTCATGGATACTGACACCATTAATTTTAACGAAGCCACTGTTACCTATACTGCCTTCATTCAACAATACCATAATGAAACGGACCCAAACGTTTCTGACGAAGAACACATAGTGTTTCTAGCACTTTGGCTCTCGAGATGTGTCTTTTGCTCTAGGTCTATACAATTAGCAAAAAGATATCTTTGCATGGCTAACCAGCTAAATGCTGGGATAAAGTTAAACCTAGGCCAGTTAATCCTAGGATTTCTTTATGAGAATCTTGGTGAGGCAACGGACCTTGTTAAGAACTACAAAACAGGGTCTCTTCTTTTCGCTGGCCCTTTCTGGCTGTTGCAACTATGGCTTAATGCCACTTTCGAGGCTCACCTCCCATATAAAAATGTCGTTGATGAAGAAAGTGAAACCATAAAGGATCGAACAGTAGAAGGAACCAGGTTGGCTTACCTAACTCCAAAGGAAGAAAGTGGCAAACTTCGTGAAACTTTCCAGGCATTCATGATGATGTTCGCTGAACGTCATCAATTCACTCTTTCGATGGCTCCATTCGTACAACGTAAGGTGGGTCCCGAATGGTTTACTCGAGAATTTCCACCCACTTCTCCTGATCAACAAGCTGAATCTATGACCATCTGGGAGGCTTTACTCACCCCAAAGCTGTTATATCACCGACTTCGATCTCCAAAAAGTCATTGCTGTCTCCTCTGCTATCAACCAAATTTGGTTTCAAGACAATTTGGGATGGTTCAACTCAAACCGAAGTGTTTGTATGACAAAAGGAATCACATGTGTCTACACACTTCGCATCTGACAGAAGATAAATATGAATCAAAAATCTCCCGATATGTTGGCATCACCACTTTGTCTCCCATTTCCTTCAAGCCTGCTTTTTATTCCACCATAGATTTTCATCAATGGTGGACAGAATATTATTCTACGCAAATCTTCAATGCTGACAGCCTTACTCGAGAACTAACTGCAGCTTTTGCTGATGTGCAGGAGAATTTCCAGAAAGGTACTTCGACTCATATTAAAGAAATTCAAGCATTTCAAAAGTTCTTTGAAACTATCTATAGGCCTGATGACCTTAGTCGGACCGTTCGCGAGGCTGCGGTTACTTTACGTGAAAAGTTTTCTGCTAAACTGGATAAGTTGAAACTGCCCCTGTCTGTTCGACCAGAACTGCGTTATGAAGTGGCTTTCAAACTTAATCCTCCAAAATTTCCTCCATTGCCAAGTGCTGATTTTGGTGTGGCTTTAAGTCCTCCTTTTCCAGACTGGTTTGTGTGTGGAAATCCTATGAAAATTCTTCAGGAACAAACTAAAAAACGCGCTGAACGAGTGGTCCCGACTAAGCATACCTTGGATACTTTCAAAGGACATCTTCATATAGATATTGAGCATGTTCGCGTTTTGACTCCAATGCCTGAAGGTTGGGGTTTAGATAATCCTTCGACTAATTCCCCATTTTTTCATTGAAATACTGATTGATATTTTGTTCGCAGTTGTTGCTCGAAATAGACAAATCAAGGAGGCCCCTGTACAAAAGGGTTCTGGGACTTCGAGGAATACCAGGGCGAGTGGGAGTGATTCTGTCACCACTAGCAAAAAACCTACAGTACATGGATACCTTATATTTTAGCCTATAAAATTTAATGAATGTCACTCACTCGGTTTTAATATGCACTTCAGAGCTCGAAGCCTCCAGCGCATTCGAAATGAAAAACTCCCCCAACAGCCGACTCAGACGATGAAGATAAATCTCCTCCTCGCACCAGACAAATGATAAAGAAAAATCAAAAAGCTACTACCCCTTCAGCCAAAGGAAAGGGATCTGGGACTTGGAAGCTCACCTCTTCGAGTGACAAGGTGTCTTCCGAGGACTCACCCTTAAAGGCCGCTAGCACTATCCCCATTATGGAGAGTCATAACTCCAGTCCAGACAACATTCCGACCAAGGTATTTTGGGTTTCATCCTTTAATAATTTCTTTACATTCTAATTCTAATGATTAAGTTCACATTTTTACCTTGTAATTGTAGGATGATGCTGGTACCGCTACTTCTGATCTCAAAGCCTCAAGTTTACACATTGACCTTGACAAACTTCGAGGTAAATGTCTGCTCTTTCGAATGACAGATGAGTTTTCTGCCTTTCCCTTTTAATCGATCCTGACTGCCTATCACAGGTGTCTCTCAATACGAATCTCATATGCTTTCTCCTGTTCTCGAAGACAATCAACCCCTTGCAACCATCATTCCGACTGCGTCTGCTGAAGAAAGCCATTCAAATGACGAGTCTCCACCCACTCATCAAGATGAAACTATGGAGGAAAATCCGCAATGTTCGAATAGTGGTAACGTAGCTGGACAACCAACTGGCAGCGAAGACACTATATCTGAACAAGATGTTGCAGAAGAAACTTCCAAACTGGCTACACCTGGTTCTAATGAAATTTCGAACCTTGGAACTACGGTAAGTCCTGTGACTACTTCGAAGCAAGCTCCTGCAGTGCCTACTCCCTCAGAACTAGAGCAACTCAAAAAGACTGATCTTGTGAGCTTCCTCAAGACCATGATGAGTATCGATAGCGCTTCATCTCTTGGAACTTCTTCGACTATCTTGGCAGGTGCTGGTGATAAGGATGATATTCCTAAACTCCTTCGTCAGATAAGAGAGAAGTTCTTTGAAACCAACCTCGTCGAAGCTCTTAGCAAGGATTCCACCAAATATTATGGTCTAAACAACCTTCTGAAGAAAGTGGATTTACTTCTTGTTCCTGTGGAAATCTCAGAAGTAATTGTCTTATTGAGTTCTATGATTGAGCAACTCCAATCTAATCTCCTTCGAAAACGGGATATTGACGGACAGCTCACAGCAAAAATGACTTCTCACAGTTCTTCATGGGAAGCTGCTAACGATGCAACGAAGAAGGTTGAAACCCTTAAGCTCGAGCATTCGAAGAACCAACGGGAATATGAAGAGTGTGAGACAAATATTAAAGCCTGGAAGAAAGAAATTGAGCAACTCAAAGGGAAGATAAAGGGTGCCCAGTCTCGTCAGGTAGAAATCCAAAAAACCAATCAAGATGAATTAACTGAAGTGGCACAGTCAGGGATTCGACACTTCGAGACGGCACAGCAGCTAGTGCCAAAGATCGAAGAACTGAAAAGACAGAAGGCATTGATCGAACGTCATATGTCCTTATGGGAGATCCAGTACTCGAAGATAAAATATAACCTTCCCAAAGATTTTAATTAGTTGCTTCTAACCTTGTACTCTTTTTGTGCTGCGTACTTATCTTGTTCTGTAATCAAATTTCTCCAAGAATATATATATATATATATATATATATATATATATATATATATATATATATATATATATATATATATGTGCAACTTTTATCTTTCAATCTCCCCACATATTTTATTTTGCAATCATCATAAGTAATATCTTAGCAATTCTCTAAAACTTGCCAAAATATACTTTTTCCACTGTCACAGTAATTTTAATAAATGTAACCACGTGACATGATTATCCTTCGCAGCCCTTTGAGCCTAGACTTGACGTTTCTACTACCCTTAGCCGTAACCATCATTGAAAGCTGACGTCACCTTTTCCAAAACGTCTACTTGAGACGTGCGTGCATCAGTTCTCATCATGATTATATTTCAACTTCCAAGGGCGGGAAACGGCGGAAGCCATAACTTCTCTTTGGAATACCAAACGCAGTCCAATCAATCATTAAAACAAACCGTTCCTCTACTGCCAACTTATTCTATATAAAGGGCTGGTATTCCACTTCTTCCTTCACACTTGCTTCAAACTCTTTGCCCCAAAACTTCGTTCCTTCTTGCATTCTCTCAAACACAGAACCAGACAAAACCTTTTTCAACTCTTCTTCTCCAAATGGCACTACCCCTAACTCATGCTAACATCAGGGCTTGCATCAAGAAAGAATTCAAACTTTCTGAAGAAGAGCTTGATGAAAACTTCATAAGTCTTTGCGCTCTCTTTGCTAACCAAGATCTTGAGTCTTACTATGAAATGCTGGATGGATCTGTTTATCCCAATATGTTAGCGAGCTTTTGGATGTTTGCGTCTCTGCGCATAGATCCGGAAGGCAGAACCATTATCGTCTTTGAGGTTCGAAGGGCCCATATCACTATCACTCCTTCCACCATCTCCAACCTGCTGAGATGCAACAATTCTGGGGAGACTTTTGACGACAATACCTTCAACATGACCACTCATCTTATGTTGAGGACTCTTATGGATAATGATCCTATCAGTGCCAAGGTCATCAGGGTTTGGCACCAACTCCTCGTGGGCAACTTTCGTCCACGAAACCATGATCAAAATAGCATCATGGTGGAGGATTTGGAGTTTATACTCTGTGCCCTCTGTGGGAAGAAGATTAACTTTCCTCTAATGATCTATAAAGGACTTGTTGAAGCAGTTTCCATGGCTGCTGCTCGACAGGGCGTAGTAACATGCCTTCCATATGGAAGACTCTTATCTTACATGTTCCTTAAAAAAGGGATACTGAGAAGGATGCGCAGCTCTGGATCTTTGGACATGTTCGAGGCAGAAAGCTTGCCCCTGCTGTCTCTAGAGGGTTTAGATCAAAGGATCAAAATTTATTCAAAAAAAAAAAAAGATCAAAGGATCAACTAGGAGTTGGGTTGTTTTAGGCTTTATGTTTTGCATTTTGTAATCTTCAATGTTTTGGGGAACCAACTTCTCTGTAACGCATGTATTCCTTTGGTATTAATGAAAAAATATTTTGACGTTTCTTTAGTCATCTCAGTGTACTTACCATGCATGTTTGTTTGAACATACAGCCATTTTGGTGTTAGTTCCACCATTTTGGCCTACGTTACGAACTTCGAATATCTACGTTTTTGCAAGACTCTTTACTTCATGCATGCTTGGTTTGTATCTTTTTCAGATACTTCCCATTTACCCTTAAAATCCTACGATCTTCTGCCAATTCTTCTATTTCATAAGCGTTATTTGAAAACACTTTCAAGATTCGAAAGGGTCCCTCCCAATGTGGGGACTATTTACCAAGTGCTTGATTCTTTCGATCTATAGGTAAAATAGCTTTCCAAACTAAGTCATTACTAATAAACGTTTTACCTTTCACCTTTTTATTGTATGCTCTGGATACTCTTTCTTTTTGTCTTTTCATCATCTCCAGTGCTCGAAGTCTGTCTTCGTCCAAATCTACTAATTCATTCATCATCAATTCCCAGTAAGTGTTTGGAGGAATTTCTACTTGCCTTTGGATTCAGACTGATTGCAAGTATATTTCGACTGGGAGTACTGCATCATGTCCAAACGTCAATTGGAAAGGCGTTGTGTTTGTAGCTTCTTTTGGCGATGTTCGACAAGCCCAAAGTGCTTGGTCCAAAGTCTTATGCCAGTTCTTGGGTTTTTTCCCTACATGTTTCTTTATGAGACCAATTATTATTTTATTTGCTGCTTCGACTTGTCCATTTGCCTGAGCATAGTAAGGTGTAGAGGTAAATAATTTGAACCCCATTTCTTTGGCGAAATCTTGCATCTTTCGCCCAGTGAACACTGATCCTTGATCTGTGGTTATACTTTTTGGGATTCCGAATCTGTATATGATGTGTTTTTGAATAAACTCAATTACAGCCTCCTGATCCACATTCGCAAGTGGTATCGCTTCGACCCATTTTGTGATGTAGTCTATTCCTACCAAAATGTACCTTTGACCTCTAGAAGACTTGGGGTGAATTTCTCCAATTAAGTCTAATGCCCAACCTCTGAAAGGCCATGGTTTTATTATTGAACTTAACTCATTTGCAGGGGCATGTTGAATACCTGCATGCTCTTGACATTCTTGACAACCTTTTGCAAACTATATGCGATCTTTCAACATAGAGGGACAATACATTCCATAAAGAAATAAAAGCCATTTCATTTTGTGCCCTGCCTGGTGTGCACCACATGCACCGCTATGCACATTTGAAAGAGCCAAATACGCTTCCGCTTCGCCCAGACACTTTAATAAAACTCCTTCGGGGGTTTTCTTAAACAATTCATTTCCCATTAAGAAGTATGATAAGGCTCGATATTTTACCTTTCTATCCGTGTCTGTCGAAGGATCTTTCAAATAATTCACAATTGGACTTCTCCAGTCTGTGTCTGCCAATGAGTCTACATTCAAAACTTCAAACTCTAGTTTGTTGGCAAAACCTAATTGTGAGTTCTCCAAGTCACTTGGGGAGAGCCTGGTAGCCATCGCCTTGCCTCTTACTTCGATCAATTCTTCTAGTTTTTCTTTTGATACCCTGTATCCTGAGGCTAACTGTGCCAAATCATTCGCTTCTTGATTTTTCAACCTGGAAACGTGATTTAGATCTACGTACTCGAATTTTTTGAGCAGCCTATTTGCTATGACAAAATACATGATCAAATTTTCTTTGATACACTTGTATTCTTTCTTCAACTGCTTAATCACTAGTTCAGAGTCTCCTTTAATTTCGACTCTGGTTGCCCCCAATTCTAACAAAGCCTCAAGTCCAGCAATCAATGCTTCATATTCAGCTTCGTTGTTGGAGCATAAGGGACCTTCGATCTTATACTTGAGCTTTGTTGGAATTCCATCAAGAGAAATTATTAGTACTCCAACGCCAGTTCCTTCTTTATGGGTTGAACCATCGAAGTATAGCTTCCAAGGCTTCAATTCTACGTATTATTGAGGGCTTTCAACCACTGCATGGTCAACAATGAAATCTGATACGATTTGACCTTTCATTGCTTTAAGGGGTTGAAATATCAAAGAGTACTCAGTAAGGGCCAACGCCCATTTGCCAATTCGACTATGCAATATAGGCTTTGATAGCATGTGTTTAATCACATTACAATGAGACGAAACATAAACATCATTTGGCTTTATATAATACTTTAGTTTGATACAAGAGAAATATAGACAAAGGCAGAGTTTTTCTATTGCACTATACCTAGTCTCTGCATCATTGAGTACCCTACTTAAGTAATAAATGGCTCTTTCGATGCTATTATCATCTTCTTGAGTTAACATGCTACCTATTGTATTATCTGACGCTGAAATATACAGGTGCATGTGTTTCTTCCCATTTGGGGGAGATAAGATTGGTGGATGCATCAAGTATTGCTTTATCTTCTCAAAAGCTTCTAGATGTTCAGCACTCCATTCGAACTTTCCTTGCTTCATTCGAAGTAGGGGAGAGAATGCTTGCGTGCGTCCACTCAAGTTGGAAATGAATCTTCTCAAGAAGTTTATCTTCCCTAGTAAAGACTGTAATTCTTTCTTCGTGGATGGAGGCTTCGTTTCCATAATAGCCTTTGTTTTATTTTGATTAACTTCTATTCCCTTTTTGTGAACCACGAAACCTAGGAAATCTCCAGCCTGCACAAAGAAATCACATTTAAGGGGGTTCATCTTCAAGCCATGATTTCTCATTCTTTCGAACAATTGGCTCAGATGGTCAAGATGACTGTTATCCGAAACAGATTTCACCACAATGTCATCTATGTATACTTGCATGAAAGTCTCTATAAAATCATGGAATATAGAATTCATTGCTCTTTGATAAGTTGCACTAGCATTTTTTAGACCAAAAGGCATTACAACCCATTCATAGGTGCCTATGACCCCTGGGCAGCGAAAAGCTGTTTTAGACACATCTTCTTCTGCAATGAAAATTTGGTTATACCCAGAATATCCATCCAACATGCTTAGATACTCGAAGCCTGCGGCTGAATCTACTAACATTTCTGCCACAAGCATTGGATATTCGTCTTTAGGCGTTGCTGCATTAAGATCACGAAAATCTATACATAATCTTAATGAACCGTTCTTTTTAATAACCGGCACAATATTAGCAATCCATTCGACATACCTCGTAGTTCTGATGAACTTGCATCATAGAAGTCTCTCGACCTCGGCTTTGATCTTCGAATGAATTTCTGGTGCGAACCTCCTAGGAGTTTGCTTGATGGGCTTTTTTCCTTCCTTTATGGGCAGCTTTAATTCGACAAAATCTCGCCCCAAACCAGGCATCTCGTCGTAATCCCATGCGAAGCAATCTTTGTTCTCCTTCAACAACGTGATGACTTTTGACTTCAACGTTGGCGCTAGTTTCGCACTGATGTATGTTACCCTCTTCTGATCTCCATCTCCGAGATTTACTTTTTCGAGTGGATCTTGGGCTAACATTTTGATATTTGCCCCCATTGGGTCTTTCTCGAATCCCAAAGGCTCTTCGTCGTAGATTGCATCCAGTCTTTGACTTATCTCTTCTCTTGAGATTTCTTTGGCTTGAACTAGATCTTCGAGGGATTGGGGGGTAGGATGTATTCCGGAATCCCTCGTTTCTGCTTCTCCTTGAACCGTACTGATTGTCATGTGTGATAACTCGGCTTCGAGAGCCGTGTTTCTTTTATTCTCGTCTATATAAGCCGAAATCTTTTCGAAAAAAGATGCTTCAGACATGATCAACGTCGTCGTCCCAGCCTGTTGGCCGTATTGTTGGTGAATGCTCCGTTGGTGGGATATCTTCTAGACCGTCCATTATCTCTCTATTCCATTGGAATCTGTCATACCCCAATTTTTGACCTAAGATACCATCTCATATCATCTGCATATGCATCATTTGCATCTCTAACAAAAATGCATAGCTTGTGTTTGCTACTTGTGACTCAGTAGGATTTTAACAAGAAATTATTCATTAGTACAAGTAACAACCAATTAGGGTTTTGTTCTCCCTTCATCTCAAAGGAACTATCTTCATCAACAATCAACATTTGGTCCTCAAAAATCCATTTCAACAAGCTCAAAGGCTCTGAATCGATCAGATTAGGGTTTTGACTGAAGATAGCATACTCCTAATTTTTACTCAGGATTTGACCTAATGACCTGGGACATGACCTCAAGACCCCAAGTACATCATTTTGACCTAATCCATTGGCTCAGGACATCTCCTACACCAGGATTGATCAACAGTGAAATTTCAAATCATCAGATTAGGGTTTTGAACTATCAGGGACTGAAATCAGGGATCACATTTGGGAAACCCTAAAAAGCTCCAGGGGATCACTCAAAGGTTTCAATCAACTTCATATAATCCCTTTGACAATATCCAATGGAAATAACATCCCAAATCAAGATCCACAGTCATCAATCTCATCAGGTCGACAATTAGGGTTTTTGACCTAATTCACCTGAACCACTGACTTTTTAATCAGAACATGGTGCCACAACTTAAACAATGGCTCAAGGTCCTCTAATAATTCAATGTGATCCACTCATACCATTCATTTGGTGAGGATAGCCTGGTTCATTTGAAATCTCCAGAAACGCGATTCGTTTGAAAAAGTCAACTGTAGAAGATCACCATTGACTTTTGGGGAATTTTGGTCAACCATGACTTTTGAAGTTTTGAATCATCAATATATGATATATGAAGTCATTTGATCAAGAAAAATCAAGAAAATCAATCAAGAATCAAAAAGTCAAAAGTTTGACTTTCATACTTAGAAAAATTTCTAAGTGTTTTTCAATGATTTTTTCCAAACTTTGGAAGGGAATAACTCAAAATTTCACCTACAAACTGAAAAAAACTTCCAACATGAAAGTTGTATATTTTGATCCAATAAACAACTTTGTCACACAAAATGATTTTCCAAAAGATCAACCATTTAAGAGATACGGAGCTTCAAAGTTGGTATCTTTTGAAAATTTCACTTAAAATCTCACTTTCTTCAAAGTTCATGGATCTTTTTCACCCATTTCCTTAAAGGTCTTGAAGAAACTTTCAACTAGGGTTTTGAAGTGTGTAACATGAGCTTTCCAAAATGTCCAAGAGCATGAAAAAATGTGGAGCATAGCTATGGCTTTGAATTATGCATTTAGTGACCATTTTCACTTGAAATTTCAAGTCATTTTGCCAAAGTTTTGAACCATATGGTCTATGATCCAAGTAATGATGCATAGATGCAATAATTGGAAGATATTTTCTGATTTGAGACAGATGGGAAAGAGATAAGAAGCATAGCCAATTTTAACCATGGTTTAGGTTTTAACCATCTTGCATTTAATGTGAAAGATTCCATTTTATCTCCAAATGCCAAATCACCATTCTTTGATCAACTTGCAAAGCTCTGCATTCAGAATCCTTGGCCTATAAATAGAGGTTCAAATCACTCTTCAAATCACACCAAAACCTCATAATCATGGGTTTTCTCTCTTCTTTCTTAAGTTGCAAGTTTCATGAGTTTCAAAGAGGAAGAATTGCAATTTCCATCTCTTGCAATTTCTGAGCAAAGTGTTGCTTCTAACACTTCCTAAACATCATATGGAAGTTGTTTGATTCACTCACATACCCCAAAACACCTCAAATCTCAGAATCACTCTTCAACCTCCAAATGAACATAAAATAAGCCTTATCATGCCAAAATCCATTCAAGCTCAATTCTGTCCAAACTAACACTTCCAACACCTCATATATGTCACATATGAACTATCCAAACACTCACATATAGCCTAAAACATCATAATCATCAAGCTCGATCCTTACTCCAAGCAACTGCAGATCGGCTCCCATGGCTTTGCTCAGATGAATTCAGTTCACTCCAAGCATCCAGACATGTTCCATAATCATCATTGAAGCTATCCAGATCATTACAAAGCATCTGTAACACCCCTAGCTCGAAATTCAATCTCCAGTTTAGCCGTTTTTGAAGGTAAGTGCTATGAACTTCAAACTCATACATACACGCATCATAAATAAAATATTGCTTTGCCATCTTGTTTCTGCATATGCATGGATCATTAACTCTCAATCAATTGCTAATTATCTTGCACATACACGATTTCATGATCAATCTCAGAATTAGGGTTCTTCGTGTTCATCAGAAAATCAATGGCCTTAGAGTGAAAATAAATGAAATTAAATGGCACCATTGTGTTCCTTGTGAAAAATCGAGCAAGATAGGCTATTCACTTGATCCAAACAACTCAGTTTTAAGAATTTACAAAATCAAATGGGGATGGTGTTCTTGGCGCCATTTTCTGTTCAGAAATTTCAAATGTTAGTTTTAAATATAATTGAATGAAAGTGTGTATATTACAAGCTGCGCGCGCAGCTCAGTTGGCAAGTGTTTTGGTTGGTGAGAGAGAGGGCGTGAGTTCAAACCCTGGCAGGACCAAACCCTATTTTTTTATCACTTATTTTCTTCACTTTTCTTTACAACTTCATCAATTAATTGAACCAATCAAAATTCATCATTTCCACTTCATTTTTTGCACACTCTTTGTTTAATATATATATTTTATGAACATCCAAAAAAATCACAAAAAAATATTTATTTAATACATTTTTAAATAGGTTTAAAATGACATGTTTTTAAGTGTTTTTAAATACTTTAAAAAATTGTTTTTTCATTTGATTTTTTTTCAAAATTAACTACTTGTAAATATTTTGTGATCAAAACCCTAATCATTTAGGTATTAATTAAGTATAATCTTTGCTTTCATCTCAATTAAATTGATTTCTTTCAAAAATTTCAAACCGTTAAAAAAACAAGCGATCACCGTTTTAAAACAAATAAACCTTTTCTTTTTGATTTTTCTTTTCAAAAACTCTTGATTAAATCTTTTTGGATTGATCAATTGATTTTCAAAACAACTGGGCCTCTCGAATATTAGAGAGTATAAGTCCCTTTCCTTTTCTTTGTACAATTTTTCTTTAAACAGAAAACTTCTTTCAAAACAAAAACTTTCAAACTGTCTTCAAAACCTCGCGCTTTTAAACAAAACAATCAACCATGTTTTATGAAATAAAACATGGGCCTCCACATAGGTATAAGTCCCATTCCCTTACATGAAATTAGGTATTTCATTGTACATACACTTTTTTTTGTACATACCTCGATCAATTTGTTTTTTAACTTCGAATAACAAATCAAAAATGAAGGTTTTCTTTAAATCTTCCCAAAAATACCATGGGCCTCCATGTAGGTATAAGTCCCAAGCCCCTTTGTAAATATTTGTTTACATAGCTTTTGAATAAACTCAATGCGCCTCTCCCCGAGTATAAGTCCCGAGCCCCCGTGTTTACAAATGGATCATGCTTACAGGTATATTTCCTTCATAAACTCCATTGTATACACACACCTTGTCATATATAACTGTTCATACTTGCTCATATTTGTTCATGTACTTGTTCATATTTGTTCGTACTTGTTCATATTTGTGATCGTGTTATATATACTTGTTCAACTTAGTACAACACTAGGTTCCCCATAGCCTCCTATTGGGCTTCGTGTAAAGAATCTCCCTAGTTTAGGTTAGGACATAGAGTATGGTTTCCCGGTGAAATCGCTCTAAGAGCTCAAACCAACTATACCACGCCTCCTCTTGGGCTTCGTACAAACGACTTGTCCCTCCCATAGCCTCCTCTTGGGCTTACAATGCAAGGACCCTCGATTGTCCCTCCCATAGCCTCCTCTTGGGCTTACAATGCAAGGACCCTCGGATAGCCTCCTCTTGGGCTTCGTACAAGGACCCACGGGCTTCTTAAAAGCATCCCCAATATCCAAAACAAATACCCTAGGAGATTAGACATTTATCATCTCTATGATAGGAGTATCACTTCTATATCATCACAAACAATCAATCAATCAAACTTTTTTTGCCACAAGGCTGGCTAATCAATCAAACCGTTTTGCCACCAGGCTGGCTGATTAATCAAAGTTTTTGTCACAAGGGTGACTTCATTGAAACTTTTGCCACAAGGCTGGCTGATTATTCAAAACTTTTTGTCAAAAGGCTGACTTCATTGAAAGTTTTTGCCACAAGGCTGGCTAAACAAAAAAACATCTTTATCATTCTAAGCGCCATAAGTGGCACAGCCCAGGGCTTATAATGAAAAGATTTCAAGCAAAATCAAACAGATGTATGTGATGATATAGATTAGATACATCGAACATTTAGATGACATTTGTCTCTTATCCTTTGCTTCCACTAGCAATAGTGGGAACTACGATTGCTCTGACTTTCTCAACATCCCTTTGAGAATACGTAGGCACAAGGTCGTATCCTTGGCGAGCAAAACTTCTCCCTCAAACCACTCAAACCTTAGCACCAGTAGACCCCAAGCTATAGATGCTCTGATTCCCTCTAAGGGATATGTATGCAGAGGATCGCGATGATCTTTGCGAGCATAATCAAATAAACACCCTAGGTCCCACCTATCTCACAAGAACCTCCTCAATAACATAGAATGAAAAAACATAGCAAAGAAACCTATAGAGTACTATAGATACGTTGGGTGCTAATACCTTCCCTTCGTATAACCAACCCTCTTACCTGGAATCTCTCCCCCACTTTTAAGGTTATTGCAGCTTTTTTCCTTTTCCTCCTTTGGAAACAATAAAAAGTTTGGTCGTGACAAAAACAAAAGAAAAATCATTTTTATGAGCACTCGAGCCCAAATAAGGCATCAGGTGTCTCATCCCGAAAAAGATACGATTTTTCCCCGCGACAGAAAAATGCCGACTTCACTGGGGACTAAAAAAAAACTTTTATTGTTTCCAATAAAAGGGTTAATTCTATTTGTTTTGTTTTTTCATTCTTGTTACATGTGTGGTTCTTTGGTTCTGTTACTTGTGTGATTCTGTTACAAGTGATAGATTATGGACAAATCCTAACCCGGATTAAGTACACATAAGAATTAGGTGGAGGGTATAGTCATGTATGGCATACAAGGAGTCAGTCCTTAAAAAGTTGGCATGAGAATCCTTCCGCTCAGTGGAGGTTCCTTGTTGGTAGTATATGTTTAGCAAGTTTAGTTGCGAAGACATTACTGCTTTCATTGAACTGTTGAAGCTGAGTTGGCTGTAGAACCCATAACCCATCCTGGCCTTACTAGGTTGTGGTGCAAAAACTATTCAGGTGAAGACTTGGATTAGTTTTCATGCGGAGAACCACACTCAGACGAGTTTTTCTTGAGAATATTGCTAGCTCACAAGTTCAGTTGTGCAAGCCGGTAATATCCGAAAGAAAAATGTAGACTCTGACGTATCAGTAGAACATGTTGTGCAGGTGATAAACCCTAGTACTATCCCATGTTTGGTTCTCTGACCTCATGCTCGTGACGCTGGACCTTTGAACCTGTGTGTACCATGTTTGTATTACCATGTTTGCAATACCATGTTTGCTTTACCATGTTTGAATATGTGGCATCCATGCATCCATGCATTCATACATTCATTAAAAAACCCATATTTTTCCATAAAAACATGATTTTTCCAAAAAAATTAGAGAATTTTCTTTGCAAACTTTTAAGGATTAAATTATGGAAGGGGTAAAAAGGCATACTAAGAAGTACGGTTTCAAAGAGCCTAATGTGGAAAGACTGAAAGAGTTAGCATCTTCTGTACAAGATCCTTCTGATTTTAGGAAAATTTATGGAAAGCTTTTGCCTATCTTGAACACTCATGTTGATGAAGGACTTCTCAAAACTCTGGTTCAGTTATATGATCCCGTCTACCGGTGTTTCACCTTTCCAGACTATCAGTTGGTACCAACCTTGGAAGAATATGCCAATCTTTTGGGTATTCCTGTGTCTGACAAAATACCTTTCAATGGTTTGGAAGCCATTCCTAAATCACCAGTCATTGCAGCAAGTATCCACTTGAAGAAATCTGAAGTAGAGAGCAATTGGACTACCAAAGGAAACCTTCCGGGTTTGACTTCGCATTTTTTAATAAAGAAAGCCTTTGATTTCATCGAAACTGGTAGCATGATAGCTTTTGAAGCTGTATTAGCCTTGCTCATCTATGGGTTGGTTCTGTTTCCCAACGTCAACGACTTTGTTGATATCAACGCCATAAAGATCTTTCTGATTGGAATTCCTGTTCCAACTTTGCTTGGTGACATGTATTTCTCTATTCATCACAGGAATCGCCAAGGAGGTGGAATCATTGTATGTTGTGCACCTCTTTTGTACAAATGGATTGTTTCACTTACCTAAGTCTCCTACTTTCACGGAAAACCGAGAAGGTTTGCGTTGGTCTCAAAGACTTATGTCCCTTACTAATAATGATATTCATTGGTATACCTTGGCTCGATGCGGTACAGAAACCATTGATATTTGTGGAGAGTTCGCCAACGTACCCCTCATTGGTACACAAGGAGGAATTAACTACAATCCAGTCCTAGCCCGACGACAACTCGGGTATGCAAATTCAGTTAAACCCATTGCTCTCGCTGTGGAAACTACTTCTACCAAGAAGGGGAGGATCCTCAAGGGTTGAAAACAAGAATGATAAGAGCTTGGTACGACATCCGAAGAAAAGAAAAAGGTGGGATAAGAAGCTGCATTGCTACGGACGCCTATACTTGTTGGGTGAAGAAAAGAGCAAGGGAGCTTCAAATGCCTTATGATTATGAAAAACCCATGTTCCCTGTGGTATCTCAACTGCCCAATATTCCCATTGACACTATAGAAGAATACCAAGAGACTTTGGCCAAGATGAGGTTAGAAAAAGACGCTTGGGAAGATAAGTTTCGTAAAACTGATATGGAAAACAGAAAGTTGAAGAAAAGAGTGAAAGATCACAAAGAAACTCTCTATTATCAAGATGGATGGCTCATGAGCAAAGATGAGAAAATCCGTCGGAAAGACGCCGCAATCAGGAGGTACATCAAAGAAAGCAAGAAAAAGCTTGAAGGTTCAACAAGCAACGCTCCGATGCTTGACAATTGGAAGAATGTTGTTGACAAACTGAGGACCGAAAAGGCCGAGTTGAAAGCTTATTATGGGAAAGAAATCATGAAGCTCAAGCTGCATAACGCATTTGGTTCTTCGTCCGATGAGGATGTTTAGGATTTGTTTAGCTTTTTATATATCATTTGCTTCTATAAGGAGCTGCGCTCTAATGTTGTAACATTTCCCATTATTGCAATAAAAAATAAAAAATAAAAAAAATAAAAGAACAGTTTGTGTTCAAATGTTTGCAAGAAAATAATCTTAAAATGTTTGGAAAAATCATAAACTTCTTTTTGCATACATCATTCTGCATATCGAGTCTGTTGTATAGAGTCTCATCTTTTGGATCTTTCTCCATTAGATCGTCAAGCTGTCGCGTCTCAAAGTTTCTCGACCGCGCTCGCAATCAGATCACAGATACAATACTCGTTCAAGCAGAAGAAGAGTAATGGAACACTCTGAACAAGAGAATATTGAGCTTTGTGGTACAGTGACCACCCTTCTTGAAAAATTGGAAGTCTCACTACTCTGGTTGACTGCCTAATGGCCGCACAGAATTAGCAGCCGCTACCCAACAGTCAAGCAACGGTAACATCTGAAGTCACTACTCCAGTTTCTACAGTTGCATTCAGCATTCCATCTTTCTCTATGCCAGAAGGTTGGGGCACGCCTTTCAGCTTTGGTGCAGGTTTCCGCCATAATTTCTCTGGGGTTCAAACAACCACAACTGAAGTGCCTGCTACGCAAGGTTCGGCGTTTATTCCACATTCAGGGGTAACGTTTTCCCAAATCACTATGGCACTCTCTCAACCTACTATGATAGTTGCGACTCATATGGTTCAAACTGTTCCTTATGAAGGCAATGAGATTTATCATGATCAAGGTGATAGCACAAATCAGCGAAACCTTGTGGAAGATCTCCAAGAACAGTTCAACAAGATTCAACTGGAAGTCAAAGTTATTCGTGGCAAAGATTTGTTTGGAAGGAATGCCCAGGAACTATGTTTGGTTCCCAGTGTACAAATACCAGCTAAATTCAAGGTCCCTGACTCTGAGAAGTACAAAGGTAGTTCTTATCCACAAAGCCATCTCGTGATGTATGCCCGGAAGATGTCTACTTATGCAGATAATCATCAGTTGCTTATCCATTACTTTTAAGACAGTTTGACTGGTGCCGCACTGAAGTGGTACACAGGATTGGATAGCACTAACATTCGAACTTTCAACGACCTAGGTGAGGCCTTTGTCCGACAATACAAATATAACTCAGATATGGCTCCAGACAGAGATCAACTTCGATCCATGGCTCAGAAAGACCATGAAGCTGTTAGAACAAGATTTGTTCTGATCAATTATCTTAGTTTTGATGATAACAATAATATGAATATTGCTTAAGATAATATGGTACTCTAATCCAATGCAATTTCCCTTTCAGGAAATATATAAAGAGTACGCATAATTCAGCGCTCAGAAGCTTTGTCTCAAAGGGTTCAGCATGCAACATCAGAACATGGTCTGGCAAGACATCAGAAGATGGTCGAAGCAGAATCAGAACATGGGTCTATGGAAGCATCAGAAGAACAAGAGAACAGAAGCACTGAAGTTCTGATGGTATCACGCTCAGAAGCACTTCAAGGTCAGAAGATCAGAAGATGCTATGCACCAAGCTGTTTGACTCTGATGATATTCAAACGATGTATTCACAAACATCAGATCAGAAGAAAGTACAAGTGGCAGGCTACGCTGACTGACAAAAGGAACGTTAAAAGCTACTAAAGGCTACGTCAGTAGACACAGCGTGAACAAGGCTCGAGGTAGTTGACAAAAGCGTATAACATTAAATGCGATGCTGTACGGAACACGCAAAGCATTAAATGCACTCAACGGTCATCTTCTCCAACGCCTATAAATATGAAGTTCTGATGAGAAGCAAGGTTAACGATCCTGAACAAAACAACGCCTATTAACTTGCTGAAACTCGGTTCAAATCAAAACTCAGAATCTTCATCTTCATCAAAGCTCACTACATTGCTGTTGTAATATATTAGTGAGATTAAGCTTAAACGTTAAGAGAAATATCACAGTTTGTGATTATCGCTTTTAAGAAGCATTTGTAATACTCTTAGAATTGATTACATTAAGTTGTAAGGAACTAGAGTGATCGTGTGGATCAGAATACTCTAGGAAGTCTTAGAGGTTATCTAAGCAGGTTGTAACTAGAGTGATCGTGTGGATCAGTATACTCTAGAAAAGTCTTAGAGGGTATCTAAGAAGTTGTTCCTGGAGTGATCAGTGTGTGATCAGAAGACTCTGGAAGACTTAGTTGCTGACTAAGTGGAGAACCATTGTAATCCGTGCGATTAGTGGATTAAATCCTCAGTTGAGGTAAATCATCTCTGCGGGGGTGGACTGGAGTAGTTTAGTTAACAACGAACCAGGATAAAAATAACTGTGCAATTTATTTTTATCTGTCAAGTTTTTAAAGCTACACTTATTCAAACCCCCCCTTTCTAAGTGTTTTTCTATCCTTCAATTGGCATCAGAGCGCCGGTTCTAAGGTGCAAGCACTTAACCGTGTTTAGAAAAGATTCAGGAAGAGAAAAACGCTTCAGTAAAAGATGGTTGATGAAAGTGAAAAGTCTACACCTGCATCTACATCTGGCTCTGCTGAGCAATACAACGGTAACAATGGTTATACTAGACCGCCGGTATTTGATGGTGAAAACTTTGAATACTGGAAAGATAAACTGGAAAGTTACTTTCTTGGTCTAGATGGTGATCTATGGGATCTTCTGATGGATGGTTACAAACATCCTGTAAATGCCAGAGGCGTAAAGCTGACAAGGCAAGAAATGAATGATGATCAGAAAAAGCTTTTCAGGAATCATCATAAATGCAGAACTGTTTTGCTGAATGCTATCTCTCATGCTGAGTATGAGAAGATATCTAACAGGGAAACGGCCTATGACATATATGAGTCCTTGAAAATGACTCATGAAGGAAATGCTCAAGTCAAGGAGACTAAAGCTCTAGCTTTAATCCAGAAGTATGAAGCCTTCAAGATGGAGGATGATGAAGACATTGAAAAGATGTTTTCAAGATTTCAAACTCTTACTGCTGGATTGAGAGTTCTTGACAAGGGATACACCAAGGCTGATCACGTAAAGAAGATCATCAGAAGCTTACCCAGAAGATGGGGTCCTATGGTGACTGCATTCAAGATTGCAAAGAATCTGAATGAAGTTTCTCTGGAAGAGCTTATCAGTGCCTTGAGAAGTCATGAAATAGAGCTGGACGCAAATGAGCCTCAAAAGAAAGGTAAGTCTATTGCATTAAAATCCAATATCAAGAAATGCACTAACGCTTTTCAGGCTAGAGAAGAAGATCCTGAAGAATCAGAATCTGAAGAAGAAGATGAACTGTCCCTGATCTCCAGAAGGCTAAATCAACTCTGGAAGACCAAGCAAAGGAAGTTCAGAGGCTTCAGAAGTTCAAAGAAATTTGAACGTGGAGAATCTTCTGATGACAGAAGATTTGACAAGAAGAAGGTCATGTGCTATGAATGCAATGAGCCTGGACACTTCAAGAATGAATGTCCAAATCTTCAGAAGGAAAATCCCAAAAAGAAGTTTCATAAGAAGAAAAGTCTTATGGCAACCTGGGATGAGTCAGAAGATGATTCAGACTCTGAAGATGAGCAGGCCAACTGTGCGCTGATGGCGACAGAAGATGACGGATCAGAATCTACATCAGAATCAGATTCTGAAGAGGTATTTTCTGAACTTACTAGAGATGAGTTAGTTTCCGGTCTAACTGAACTTCTGGAACTCAAGTCTCAGATGAGTCTCAAATACAAAAAGCTGAAAAAGCTATTTGAATTTGAAACAAAGAAGCTTGAGTTGGAGAATTCTGAATTAAGAGAAAAACTTTTAAAATTATCCAATAATGTTGGATCTCATTCTGATTCAGAAAAATCCACTCCTAGTCTAAACCATATTCTGAAAGAATATGATTTAAGTTTCAGGAAGTTCTTATCTAGAAGTATTGGCAGAAGTCAGCTAGCTTCTATGATATATGCTGTGTCTGGAAACAAAAGAGTTGGCATTGGTTTTGAGGGTGAAACCCCATACAAACTTGAACCTGTTGATGAAATGAAATTCACATACAAGCCATTGTATGATCAGTTCAAGTATGGCCACTCCCATGATATTAGGCACACTTCACATGCTCAAAGTTTTCACATAACACACACCAAAAAGCATGTGACACAACCTAGGAAATATCATGAAACTCACATTAAAAATTATCATGCTGTTCCTCCTATTGCTTACAATGTTAAACCTAAGTTCAATCAGAACTTGAGGAGAACTAACAAGAAAGGACCCAAGAAAATGTGGGTACCTAAGGATAAGATTATTCCTATTGCAGATATCCTTGACTGCAAAAAGGACAAAGCACAACATGTCATGGTACCTGGACTCTGGATGCTCACGACACATGACAGGAAGAAGGTCTATGTTCCAAGACCTGGTGCTTAAGTCTGGAGGAGAAGTCAAGTTTGGAGGAGATCAGAAGGGCAAGATAATTGGCTCTGGAACTATAAAGTCTGGTAACTCTCCTTCCATTTCTAATGTACTTCTTGTAGAAGGATTAACACATAACCTCTTATCTATCAGTCAATTGAGTGACAATGGTTATGATATAATCTTTAATCAAGAGTCTTGCAAGGATGTAAATCAGAAGGATGGCTCAATCCTATTTACAGGCAAGAGGAAGAACAACATTTATAAGACAGATTTGCAAGATCTTATGAGTCAGAAGGTGACTTGTCTTATGTCTGTTTCTGAAGAGCAGTGGGTCTGGCACAGAAGATTAGGTCATGCTAGTTTGAGAAAGATTTCTCAGATTAACAAACTGAATCTGGTCAGAGGACTCCCTAATCTGAAATTCAAATCTGATGCTCTTTGTGAAGCATGTCAGAAGGGCAAGTTCTCCAAACCTGCATTCAAGTCCAAGAATGTTGTTTCTACCTCAAGGCCATTAGAACTCTTGCACATTGATCTGTTTGGCCCAGTCAAAACAGCATCTGTCAGAGGGAAGAAATATGGATTAGTCATCGTAGATGATTATAGCCGCTGGACGTGGGTAAAATTCTTGAAACACAAGGATAAGACTCATTCAGTGTTCTTTGATTTCTGCATTCAGATTCAATCTGAAAAAGAGTGTAAAATCATAAAGGTCAGAAGTGATCATGGTGGTGAATTTGAGAACAGATCCTTTGAAGAATTCTTCAAAGAAAATGGTATTGCCCATGATTTCTCTTGTCCTAGAACTCCACAGCAAAATGGAGTTGTAGAACGAAAGAATAGGACTCTGCAAGAAATGGCCAGAACCATGATCAATGAAACCAATATGGCTAAGCATTTCTGGGCAGAAGCAATAAACACTGCATGCTATATTCAGAATAGAATCTCTATCAGACCTATTCTAAATAAGACTCCTTATGAATTGTGGAAGAATAGAAAGCCCAACATTTCATATTTCCATCCTTTTGGATGTGTATGCTTTATTCTGAACACTAAAGATCATCTTGGTAAGTTTGATTCCAAAGCACAAAAATGTTTCCTTCTTGGATATTCTGAACGCTCAAAAGGCTACAGAGTATACAATACTGAAACATTGATTGTAGAAGAATCAATCAATATCAGGTTTGATGATAAGCTTGGTTCTGAAAAACCAAAGCAGTTTGATAATTTTGCAGATTGGGATATTGATATATCAGAAGTTGCTGAGCCAAGAAGCAACGCATCAGAAGCAGAGCTTCTCAGAAGCAAAGAATCTGAAGATCAAGTATCAGCTTCTCTGGAGGATCTAAGCATTTCTGAAGAACCATCTGTCAGAAGATCATCCAGACTCATCTCTGGTCATTCAGAAGATGTCATTCTTGGAAAGAAGGATGATCCAATCAGAACAAGAGCATTCCTTAAGAACAATGCAGACTGTCAATTAGGTCTTGTGTCTTTGATCGAGCCAACTTCTGTTGATCATGCTCTAGAAGATCCAGACTGGATAATTGCTATGCAAGAAGAACTGAATCAGTTTACAAGGAATGATGTTTGGGATCTTGTTCCTAGACCAGATGGATTCAATATAATAGGTACAAAATGGGTCTTCAGAAACAAGCTCAGTGAGAAAGGTGAAGTGGTAAGGAACAAAGCCAGACTGGTGGCTCAGGGTTATAGTCAGCAAGAAGGGATTGACTATACAGAAACCTTTGCACCAGTGGCCAGGTTAGAATCTATTCGTCTATTAATTTCATTTGCCACTCAACATAACATCACTCTCTATCAAATGGATGTTAAGAGTGCCTTCTTAAATGGTTATATATATGAAGAAGTTTATGTCCATCAACCTCCTGGTTTTGAAGACTCTATGTCTCCTAATCATGTTTTTAAACTTAAGAAATCACTGTATGGATTGAAACAGGCTCCCAGAGCTTGGTATGAACGCTTAAGTTCTTTCCTTCTGGATAATGGTTTCACTAGAGGAAAGGTGGACACTACTCTCTTTTGTAAAACCTTTAAAAGGGATATTTTAATTTGTCAAATATATGTAGATGATATTATTTTTGGAACATCTAACGCTACACTTGGAAAGGAGTTTGCTGAGTCTATGCAGGCTGAGTTTGAAATGAGCATGATGGGAGAACTCAAGTATTTCCTTGGAATACAAATAAATCAAACATCAGAAGGAACGTATGTTCACCAAACCAAGTATGTGAAGGAACTTCTGAAGAAGTTTAATCTTCTAGACTGCAAAGAAGCCAAAACTCCTATGCATCCAACATGCATCCTAGGTAAGGATGAGGTAAGTAAGAAGGTAGATCAGAAGTTATACAGAGGTATGATTGGATCTCTTCTATATTTGACTGCTTCTAGACCTGACATTCTGTTCAGTGTTTGTTTGTGTGCTAGATTCCAATCAGATCCTAGAGAATCTCATTTAACTGCTGTTAAGAGAATTCTAAGGTATCTGAAAGGTACTACTAATGTTGGCTTAGTTTACAGAAAATCTAAAGAATACAACTTAGTAGGATTCTGCGATGCTGATTATGCTGGAGACAGAATTGAAAGAAAAAGTACTTCAGGAAGTTGCCAATTTCTTGGAAGTCATTTGATCTCTTGGTATAGCAAGAAGCAAGCAACTATTGCTCTATCAACAACAGAAGCAGAATATGTCGCTGCTGCTGGTTGTAGTACACAGATGCTCTGGATGAAGAGTCAGTTAGAAGATTATCAGATATATGAGAGTAACATTCCTATATTCTGTGATAATACTTCTGCTATATGTTTATCTAAGAATCCTATTCTTCATTCAAAGGCTAAACATATTGAGATTAAACATCATTTCATAAGGGACTATGTTCAGAAGGGTGTTATATCTTTAAACTTTGTTGATACAGACCATCAATGGGCTGATATCTTTACAAAACCCCTGGCTGAAGATAGGTTTAAGTTCATTCTGAAGAACATCAGTATGGATTTATGCCCAGAATGAGAAGATGAGAAGTTCTTACGTATGAGTATCTTCTGAAATGAATGTGAATTTTTTTTAAAAATCAGAAGTTCTGATTGAAATCTTTTAGAAATTATGATTCGGTTATTACTAACGTTTCATTGTCTAAGTTGATTCAGAACCTCTTTTAAAGCAAAACAGCTGTAACGTTTTATCTCGGGATGGTAAACCTGTCGTTACTATTCATGGATAAGCGTGCGTGCAGTTGAAGGGACGCCGACCATAGTGTTTTGCAGGTATAAAGAAGTAAAGAGAATCTTCAAAGCAAACACAAGAAGCAAAACCATGGAAACTGAAGCAAGCTGAGTGCTGTCAAGCTTCAGAGATCAGAAGCACTGATAATAGAATTTGATCCATATTTGTCTATTTGTTTTGACAAAATTCTATTTGCTCTGATACATTATTTTAGCCTATATGGCTCTGATACATATAATGTGTTCAAATATATATTTTATGTTCTAACTCGTTCATGCTGACTTTTGTCGTTTAGTTTTTGTTCTGTAACATTTCAGGATGTAGAGATGCTCTGATGATGCTCTGGTACATTCAACAATGTTCTGATACAAATCTAGCATGAAGTGATGTTGGTAGAAATTCAAAGCTCTGAAGCTATCCGAGGGAAGCAGAAATCAGAAGCTGCGAATGTTCTAAAGATCCAGAAAACTCAAGTTCTGAAGCTGTCCTAAATGGAAGCAGAAATCAGAAGCTGTGAGTGTTCTAGGGATCTAAAGAAATTCTAGTTCTGAAGCTGTCCAATGGAAGCAGAAGTCAGAAGCTATGAATTCTCTGAAGACAGAAGCTTATATGATCGTCTCTACCGAAATAATCAGGGAAGTCTTTTATTAAAGTTCTTCGAGTATTTATTTCAGGGGGAGATTATTTATCTCAGGGGGAGATTGTTAATCTCAGGGGGAGACATATTCATATGCTTATGCTATAGCTGTGTAATTTGTCTTTTGCCGTCTGTTCTTTCTGATCGCAAATTCATATCATTTATATATGTTTTTGTCATCATCAAAAAGGGGGAGATTGTTAGAACAAGATTTGTTCTGATCAATTATCTTAGTTTTGATGATAACAATAATATGAATATTGCTTAAGATAATATGGTACTCTAATCCAATGCAATTTCCCTTTCAGGAAATATATAAAGAGTACGCATAATTCAGCGCTCAGAAGCTTTGTCTCAAAGGGTTCAGCATGCAACATCAGAACATGGTCTGGCAAGACATCAGAAGATGGTCGAAGCAGAATCAGAACATGGGTCTATGGAAGCATCAGAAGAACAAGAGAACAGAAGCACTGAAGTTCTGATGGTATCACGCTCAGAAGCACTTCAAGGTCAGAAGATCAGAAGATGCTATGCACCAAGCTGTTTGACTCTGATGATATTCAAACGATGTATTCACAAACATCAGATCAGAAGAAAGTACAAGTGGCAGGCTACGCTGACTGACAAAAGGAACGTTAAAAGCTACTAAAGGCTACGTCAGTAGACACAGCGTGAACAAGGCTCGAGGTAGTTGACAAAAGCGTATAACATTAAATGCGATGCTGTACGGAACACGCAAAGCATTAAATGCACTCAACGGTCATCTTCTCCAACGCCTATAAATATGAAGTTCTGATGAGAAGCAAGGTTAACGATCCTGAACAAAACAACGCCTATTAACTTGCTGAAACTCGGTTCAAATCAAAACTCAGAATCTTCATCTTCATCAAAGCTCACTACATTGTTGTTGTAATATATTAGTGAGATTAAGCTTAAACGTTAAGAGAAATATCACAGTTTGTGATTATCGCTTTTAAGAAGCATTTGTAATACTCTTAGAATTGATTACATTAAGTTGTAAGGAACTAGAGTGATCGTGTGGATCAGAATACTCTAGGAAGTCTTAGAGGTTATCTAAGCAGGTTGTAACTAGAGTGATCGTGTGGATCAGTATACTCTAGAAAAGTCTTAGAGGGTATCTAAGCAGTTGTTCCTGGAGTGATCAGTGTGTGATCAGAAGACTTTGGAAGACTTAGTTGCTGACTAAGTGGAGAACCATTGTAATCCGTGCGATTAGTGGATTAAATCCTCAGTTGAGGTAAATCATCTCTGCGGGGGTGGACTGGAGTAGTTTAGTTAACAACGAACCAGGATAAAAATAACTGTGCAATTTATTTTTATCTGTCAAGTTTTTAAAGCTACACTTATTCAAACCCCCCCTTTCTAAGTGTTTTTCTATCCTTCAGAAGCTTTCAAAGAGTATGCCCAACGATGGAGAGAAACTGCTGCTCAGATTAATCCACCGTTAAAAGAGAAAGAGATGACAAAGATCTTCTTGAATACTCTCAGTCCGTTTTATTACGAACGCATGATTGCTAGTGCTCCAAGTGATTTCACCGAAATGGTAAACATGGGAATGCGTCTAGAAGAAGGAGTCTGAACCGGACGTCTAACTAAAGAAGGTGGATCTTCAAGCGGAACCAAAAAGTTCGGAAGTGGGTTCCAAAAGAAGAAAGAACAAAGTGTTGACATGGTATCCCAAAGCCAAGAGGAAACGTCAATCGTCAACAACAGATTTCTGCTATCGCGGCAGTCGTTAACACAGCACCAAATCCTGGATTTACCCCGCAGTTTCAACAACAACAGCCTCGACAACAGGCTCAGCAGTTCAGCAACAATCAGAATCGTGTGCAAAGAGTTCCACAGTTTGATCCGATTCCAATGACCTACACAGAGTTGTACCCTGCTTTGATTGAAAGAGGTCTTGTTCAAACTAAAGCACCACCACCAATACCTGAGAAACTCCCATGGTGGTACAAAGCTGAGGTCTCATGCCCTTATCATCAAGGAGCACCTGGCCATGATCTTGAGCAATGCATAGCTTTGAAATATGAAGTTCAGAGGTTGGTTAGATCTAATCTTCTCTCTTTCAGAAATTTGAATCCAAATGTGCAAGCAAATCCGCTGCCCAATCATGGAGGGCAGGTTGTAAACATGGTGTATGGATGTCCTGGTCCATATCGAGTCTATAATATCAATTTCTCAAGAGCAGATTTGGTACAAATGCACGCTACTCTCTGTCAAGGGGCGAATTTTTGCCAGCATCACTACGGTTCCTGGAGCATATGTTGTGTAGATCCTCATGGATGTTCGATTGTGAGAAGAGATCTTCAAGTCTTGCTAGATAATGGTACTATTCAGATCTACAGAAATAGGAATGAAGATGAAGTTAACATGATAGGATGTTATCCGCATGAGCTTTTAGTCTCAGATATCAACTCGGAAATTCCTAAAGTTAACGTCATCATTCCTCATTTCAACATGCCCGAGTGCATAGAAGTCACCTACAACAAGCCAAAGATCCCTGTTGCTCCTCTGATCATTTGTCTACCTGGACCTGTTCCTTATGACTCTGACAAGGCAGTTCCCTACAACTACAATGCAACAATGATAAAGAATGGACAAGAAGTTCCTTTACCTACTCTTTCATCTGTCGTGAATATTGCCGATGTGAGTCGAGTAACAAGAAGTGGACGCGTGTATACTCCACTACCTCTAAAGCAGCCTGTTGCTCCTGGAACCAGGCAAAATCCTGTTGATACACCGGTAGAGAATCGTGAGGAAACTCCTGTCAGTAATACAAACACTGATGTTGGCCAATCCAGTGGAACCAATGTCAATCCTGACTTTGATGAAATTTTGAAGCTTATCAAAAGAAGTGAATACAAGATTGTGGACCAGCTTATGCAGACTCCTTCAAAGATCTCAATACTTTCATTGCTTTTAAATTCTGAAGCCCACAGGGAAGCCCTGATGAGAGTCTTAGATAAAGCTTTTGTAGATCATGATGTGACTGTTGATCACTTTGATGGGATAATAGCCAACATAACAACTTGCAACAATTTAAGCTTCTGTGATGAAGAACTCCCCGAGGAGGGCAGAAATCACAATCTTGCTTTGCACATTTCTATGAACTGTCAGTCAGACTCTTTGTCCAATGTGTTGGTAGACACCGGATCTTCCTTGAATGTGATGCCAAAGACGACTCTTGCTCGCTTGTCTTACCAAGGAATGCCTATGAAGTTCAGTGGTGTAGTTGTCAAAGCATTTGATGGATCGCGAAAATCTGTTATCGGCGAAGTCAACCTTCCCATGACAATTGGTCCACATACATTTCAAATCACCTTCCAGGTCATGGACATTCAAGCTGCTTATAGTTGTCTGTTAGGACGACCATGGATCCACGAAGCAGGGGCAGTAACTTCTACGCTCCATCAAAAGTTAAAATTTGTAACAAATGGAAAATTGGTAACGATAAGTGGAGAACAAGCCTTAATGGTGAGTCATTTATCCAATTTCTCTTTCATTGGTGCTGATGATGTGGAAGGAACTCAATTCCAAGGTCTCTCTTTAGAAGACGAATCTTCCAAAAAGAAAGCGTCAATCTCTTCTTACAAAGAGGCAGTAAAAGTAGTGAAAGATGGAACTACCACTGGCTGGGGGCAAGTTGTGATCCCGACCATGAATGAAACTAGAGCAGGTCTCGGATGTTCACCAACATTCTCAAACTGCACCAAGAAGGATGAAACCCTTCGTCCGATCAAAGAAACATTCATTAGTGGAGGATTCCTTAACCCAATTCCTCAAGAGGTCAAATGTCCTTATCGAAGAATGCATCGAAGAAGGTCTCTCCGATACTGAAGAAGAATTGAAATGTTGTCTCAGTGACTCGGGATACATATCTCAGGAAGAACCATATCCTCCTTCAGAGAAATCCAAAGGCAAAGAAACTGAACCTGTTCCTGCAGAGATCTGGGACACCTTGGGACAACCAAGTGGCAAATATGATTATATGGTGAAATACACTGCACCTGAAAGTTCAAAGATTGCGATTGAAGATATCCAACCAACTGGATGGGGAGATTCCTTTGAATATAATAGTCAACCAGAAGAGGCTTATCAGCCCTGTCAATTTTCTCAACAGCCTGAAATTACTGAAGATTTCGGCTTCAACGCATCTACCAAGATTTATAATCCTGAAGATGGTTATTATCACATAAATGCCATTTTTGAAGATGAAGGGGAAGATGGCCCCGCAGTTGACTCGGAAAGTGTCTCTTACAATGAGTCTCTTCATCCTAAAGACTGGGAAATACATCCTGAAAATTCTGAAGATTGTGACTCATCTTATGCTCTTCAAGAAGTAGAAGAAGACCGTTTCAACTCTACAAAGAACAAGGTTGACAAACCAGAACCTTCAAATCCTGCTCGACCAGCGGTCAATGTCAATACTGAAGATAATTCTGAGGGGAATTTTCCTGAATACATAATACACAGAGGAGTTCGTTGCTACTGGAAAGCTGTCGACGTTCTGAATGTTGTTCGCCGCTCAAAGTAATCACCCCGCTGTTATTTTGACCTCCTGCCTTGCCCAAAGCAGAGAGATGTTTTATAGGGCTTTGCTTTTAAATGTTTTGCCCAAATAACTTTGTGTATAGGGCTTTGTTTTAAAAGTTTCCCTCTTTGTCCTGCCCAAGACAAATGAGTTTGTGTTTAGGGCTTTGTTTCAAAAATGAATCATAAATAAAGTGTCATTTTGAATTCCCTACATTATATGTTTTATTTTTGCTTTTTTTCTGGAAATGGTAATCCTAAAAAACCAAAAAAAACTTTTTCAATGATCTGCATACACTATTGCATTCACAGTTTTTTCTGAAATAAGCATAAATCATATGTGCAGATTAACTATTGATAAACCCATTGAATGCAATAACCCTGTGCCCTCTCCCAACTTTGAGTTTCCTGTGTTCGAAGCCGAAGAAGAGGAAGAAGAGGAAGAAGAGGAGATCCCGGACGAGATCTCTCGATTACTTAAGCACGAGGAAAGAGCCATTCTGCCCCACAAAGAGCCTTTAGAAAAGATCAACTTGGGTTCTGAAGAAGACAAAAAAGAAGTGACCATTGGATCGCTGCTTGATGCTGATATCAAGAGTAAGTTGACAGACCTTCTCAAAGAATATGTTGACGTGTTTGCCTGGTCCTACCAAGACATGCCTGGGTTGGATACTAATATTGTTCAGCATTTCTTGCCATTGAAGCCAGAATGTCCGCCGGTTAAGCAGAAATTGCGAAGGACTCATTCTGATATGGCTAGCAAGATCAAAACAGAAGTTCAAAAGCAACTCGACGCAGGTTTTCTTGTCACCTCCGAGTATCCTCAATGGTTGGCCAACATTGTGCCAGTTCCAAAGAAAGATGGAAAAGTCAGAATGTGTGTTGACTACCGTGACTTGAACAAAGCCAGTCCAAAAGATGACTTTCCATTACCACATATCAACATGCTGGTTGACAACACCGCTAAGTTCAACGTCTTTTCCTTCATGGACAGCTTCTCCGGTTATAATCAGATCAAGATGGCTCCTGAAGACATGGAGAAGACATCTTTCATCACCCCATGGGGTACATTTTGCTACAAAGTGATGCCATTTGGATTAAAGAATGCAGGCGCAACTTACCAAAGGGCGATGACTACTCTCTTTCATGACATGATGCATAAAGAAATTAAAGTTTATGTGGACGACATGATAGCCAAGTCCAGCACAGAAGAAGAACATATTGAATACCTTTTGAAGTTGTTTCAACGACTAAGGAAATATCAGCTTCGCTTGAATCCTAACAAATGTACTTTTGGGGTTAGATCTGGAAAGCTCTTGGGTTTCATTGTCAGCCAAAGAGGTATTGAAGTAGATCCCGACAAAGTCAGAGCTATTCAAGAGATGCGTGCACCAAAAACTGAAAAGCAAGTAAGAGGATTTCTCGGACGATTGAACTATATCTCCAGATTCATCTCTCAAATGCCTGCTACTTGTGGGCCAATTTTCAAGCTTCTCCGCAAAGATCAAGGGGTTGTATGGACTGAAGATGGCCAGAAAGCGTTCGACAGTATCAAGGAATACCTGTTAGAACCACCAATATTGATTCCTCCAGTTGATGGAAGACCATTAATCATGTACCTTACCGTGTTGGAAGAATCCATGGGTTGCATGCTTTGACAGAAAGATGAAACCGGTAAGAAGGAGCATGCCATCTATTACCTGAGTAAGAAATTCACAGATTGTGAGTCTCGTTAGTCCATGCTCGAAAAAACATGTTGTGCTTTGGCTTGGGCTTCAAAACGTCTCCGCCAATACATGATCAACAATACTACTTGGTTAATCTCCAAAATGGATCCGATCAAGTACGTCTTTGAAAAGCCTACCTTAACAGGAAGGATTGCCCGATGGCAAATGCTGTTATCTGAGTATGACATTGAGTACCGTGCTCAAAAAGCGGTCAAAGGAAGCATTCTCGCCGATCACTTGGCGCATCAACCAATTAATGAATATCAATCTCTCAAGTTTGACTTTCCTGACGAAGATGTCATGTACTTGAAGATGAAAGATTGTGACGAACCTTTACCTGAAGAAGGTCCTGATCCTGGATCAAGATGGGGCCTAATTTTCGATGGAGCAGTTAACGCTTTTGGCAATGGAATTGGGGCAATCATCATCACTCCCAAGGGTACTCATATCCCGTTCTCTGCCAGATTGCTATTTGATTGCACCAACAACATCGCAGAATATGAAGCTTGTATCGTGGGTCTCGAAGAAGCCATTGACTTAAGGATCAAGATCCTAGACATATATGGAGATTCAGCCCTTGTGATCAACCAAATCAAAGACAAGTGGGAAACTTACCACCCTGGCTTGATTCCTTACAGAGATTATGCAAGACGTTTGTTGACTTTCTTCAACAAGGTTGAATTGCATCATATACCTCGAGATCAGAATCGAATGGCAGACGCCTTGGCTACTCTATCTTCCATGTTCAAAGTCAATCATTGGAATGATATGCCTAAAGTCAGAATTATGCGCCTTGAAAGGCCCGCCTATGTGTTTGCAACCGAAGCAGTCATCGATGATAAACCGTGGTTTCACGACATCAAACGCTTCCTTCAAACTCAATAGTACCCGCTTGGGGCATCAAACAAAGATAAGAAAACTCTAAGGAGGCTTTCTGGCAGTTTCTTCCTGAACGGAGATGTGCTATACAAAAGAAACTTCGACATGGTTTTGCTCAGATGCGTGGATAGACACGAAGCAGACATGTTAATGCATGAAGTGCATGAAGGGTCCTTTGGAACTCATTCAAATGGGCATGCAATGTCCAAAAAGATCTTAAGAGCAGGATACTATTGGTTGACAATGGAATCTGATTGTTGTAAACACGTGAAGAGATGTCACAAGTGCCAGATCTCCGCAGATAAGATCCATGTGCCACCGACTCTACTCAACGTTCTCTCATCTCCATGGCCTTTTTCCATGTGGGGTATCGACATGATTGGGATGATCGAACCAAAAGCTTCAAACGGTCATCGTTTCATCTTAGTGGCAATTGATTACTTCACCAAATGGGTCGAAGCAGCATCTTACGCCAATGTTACAAGACAAGTGGTTGTGAGGTTTATAAAGAACAACATCATTTGCCGATATGGTGTTCCCAGCAAGATCATTACTGACAATGGTTCGAACTTGAACAACAAAATGATGAAAGAATTATGTGAGGAATTCAAGATTGAGCATCATAACTCTTCTCCTTACAGACCAAAAATGAACGACGCCGTTGAAGCTGCCAACAAGAACATTAAGAAGATCGTCCAGAAAATGGTCGTCACTTACAAAGACTGGCATGAAATGCTGCCATTTGCTTTACATGGGTACCGTACTTCAATGCGTACTTCAACAGGGGCAACCTCTTTTTCTCTAGTATACGGCATGGAAGTTGTACTCCCCGTAGAGGTTGAAATACCATCAATGAGAGTCCTCATGGAGACTAAGTTATCAGAGGCTGAATGGTGTCAAAGCAGATACGATCAGTTGAACTTAATTGAAGAAAAACGTATGACCGCTCTATGCCATGGACAGTTATACCAAGCAAGGATGAAACAAGCCTTCAACAAAAAGGTTCGACCTCGTGAATTTCAAGAAGGCGACCACGTGCTTAAAAAGATCTTGTCTTTTCAACCAGATTCTAGGGGCAAATGGTCTCCTAATTACGAAGGCCCGTATGTTGTCAAAAGAACATTTTCTGGCGGCGCCATGACTCTTGCAACCATGGATGGTGATGAACTCCCGCATCCTGTGAATGCTGATGCAGTCAAGAAATACTTTGTCTAAAAAATACAAAAGAACAGTTCGGTAAGTCGAAAACCCGCAAAGGGCGACTTAGGCCAAAATGAGCGTCTCGGTGGACTGAACACCTGAAAGGGCGGTCTAGGGAAAAATTAGAGACAATAAACAGAAAAAAATTCATCCTGGTAGATTGAAAACCTGAAAGGGCAATCTAGGAAAAAATTAAGGATTTATGACAAAGTAACTGCATCAGTCCATACTTCGTCACCTGAAGAGTCTTTTTCATCAAAGGATCTTCGATCAAATCATCGCCAATCTGAAGCGACAAGCACAATTGGAACTCAAAGTTGTTAGGAGGAATAGTGGTTATTGCTTTCAATGTAGCCTTTTCCGCATAATTACCATTTCCAACTTTTGTAAATACTCTATGGAATCACGCCTTTAGCTGGTTACCATCCTATTAAATAAATTTGAGCCTTGTGCCCATTTGTTTGCAATTCTTGATTTCTTCTAGCTTGCAAAATGACGCTTTAATTGTGTTATTCACTTTTGACAAAAAAAAGAGAAAAAAAAGTTTTAAATGAATTTACTTTTCTTTTTCAAAATAAAAGTGAAACTTTCCTTTGAGTGGTTAACAACCGAAGGAACATCAACAGCTATCTCCATAGGATGAATCAAAGATTATGATAGGAAAAGCTCTTCTATCCCCAGTGAAGAAGGTCTTTTATCCCCAGTGACGAAGATTTTCTATCTCCAGTGAAGAAGTTCTTCCATCTCAATAAGAAAAGATGCTTATCTTCCTCATAGAAGTTTAAAGTACGCAACACCATTCATCAACTGTATTATCTGCACCGTGTTGAAGAGCATTTGCCAAGTATCTGGTTGTATTGCGACGTCGGTCCGTCTCCAGTATACACTTCTTTGTCCGTCAATTTCGTCAGTATGCATGCTACTTTCATGACATTCATCATTCATACATATTTGCATCATTTATGCATTCTTGCATTTTTCAATGTTTGCTTCGAAATCATTTGTTCAGGATATATCTATCCCAAAAAAGAAAAGAAAGAAGAAAGAAGAAAAAAAAAAGAAAAAAGAAACAGGTATGGGCATGTCATCTCTCCAGTAGGTTGTCACCCATAAGCAAAAAGAACATTTTCTTTCTCCAGTTCCCCACTGAGATCATTCCTCGTGGAAGAAGGTTGCTTCAGTCTTCTCCTCTCAAAACGAAAGAGAAAATCCCGTTGAGTTCATTCCTCATGGGTACAAAGTCTTGTTTGACCGTTTCTTTCCAATTCATTCTTGGTTAGAACCCTGTATTTACCAGAGATTCAAATTCCGATTCCTCAAATAGAGTCAAGAAAAGTTAAACCATAAACAATAGCCTCATCATCTGAGCAGTTTATGTCTCTTCCAAAAGACTTTTCCTCTCTAGGAAATCAATCATGAAGACCACGTGACAATCAGGGCCTTATTACTGTTCACAAGGCTGAATAACCAGTAATTTCCCTAGCAAAGTTTCCAGGATCATTTTATCACGTGGCTGATAATTGATCATGTCTTCAGAACCGCTATCACGAGGCTGGTAGTCAGTAACCTTTCGTTCTGGTTATATTATTTAACAGGTCTATCACCATGCTGATAGTCGGTAATATTAACCGAACCTTTGAAACTCTTTTTACCATGTCAAGTCTATCGCCATGCTGATAGTCGGTAATATAGTTTCATACCTTTCACCTTCGCATTATTAAACAAGTCTATCCCCATGCTGATAGTCGATAATGTCGATAGGTAAGCTTTTCTTACAAAGCTATCATTCCCCGGTGAAGCATACACTTGCTTTCCCGAAGAGAAAAACGGATTCTCTTTCTAAAACGGATTGAGACATCCTTCCCGATCTCTTGTCCCCAATGGAGTCAGTTCTTGATATCCCCTTGGTAGAGATATCCTTGCATCATTCGCAATTTTGGTATCTTAGGTCCAAAGTTTGCGTCTTCTGATATTTAAGTCTCTTCCACCCTATCAAAACGAAGATTTTCAATCTTCATGTCTCAGGTTGAAGAAACTTAAATAGGGGCATCTGTCATACCCCAATTTTGGACCTAAGATACCATCTCATATCATCTGCATATGCATCATTTGCATCTCTAACAAAAATGCATAGCTTGTGTTTGCTACTTGTGACTCAGTAGGATTTAAACAAGAAATTATTCATTAGTACAAGTAACAACCAATTAGGGTTTTGTTCTCCCTTCATCTCAAAGGAACTATCTTCATCAACAATCAACATTTGGTCCTCAAAAATCCATTTCAACAAGCTCAAAGGCTCTGAATCGATCAGATTAGGGTTTTGACTGAAGATAGCATACTCCTAATTTTTACTCAGGATTTGACCTAATGACCTGGGACATGACCTCAAGACCCCAAGTACATCATTTTGACCTAATCCATTGGCTCAGGACATCTCCTACACCAGGATTGATCAACAGTGAAATTTCAAATCATCAGATTAGGGTTTTGAACTATCAGGGACTGAAATCAGGGATCACATTTGGGAAACCCTAAAAAGCTCCAGGGGATCACTCAAAGGTTTCAATCATCTTCAAGTAATCCCTATGACAATATCCAATGGAAATTACATCTCAATTCAAGATCCACAGTCATCAATCTCATCAGGTCGACAATTAGGGTTTTTGACCTAATTCACCTGAACCACTGACTTTTTAATCAGAACATGGTGCCACAACTTAAACAATGGCTCAAGGTCCTCTAATAATTCAATGTGATCCACTCATACCATTCATTTGGTGAGGATAGCCTGGTTCATTTGAAATCTCCAGAAACGCGATTCGTCTGAAAAAGTCAACTGTAGAAGATCACCATTGACTTTTGGGGAATTTTGGTCCAATAAACAACTTTGTCACACAAAATGATTTTCCAAAAGATCAACCATTTAAGAGATATGGAGCTTCAAAGTTGGTATCTTTTGAAAATTTCACTTAAAATCTCACTTTCTTCAAAGTTCATGGATCTTTTTCACCCATTTCCTTAAAGGTCTTGAAGAAACTTTCAACTAGGGTTTTGAAGTGTGTAACATGAGCTTTCCAAAATGTCCAAGAGCATGAAAAAATGTGGAGCATAGCTATGGCTTTGAATTATGCATTTAGTGACCATTTCACTTGAAATTTCAAGTCATTTTGCCAAAGTTTTGAACCATATGGTCTATGATCCAAGTAATGATGCATAGATGCAATAATTGGAAGATATTTTCTGATTTGAGACAGATGGGAAAGAGATAAGAAGCATAGCCAATTTTAACCATGGTTTAGGTTTTAACCATCTTGCATTTAATGTGAAAGATTCCATTTTATCTCCAAATGCCAAATCACCATTCTTTGATCAACTTGCAAAGCTCTGCATTCAGAATCCTTGGCCTATAAATAGAGGTTCAAATCTCTCTTCAAATCTCACCAAAACCTCATAATCATAGGTTTTCTCTCTTCTTTCTTAATTTGCAAGTTTCATGAGTTTTAAAGAGGAAGAATTGCAATTTCCATCTCTTGCAATTTCTGAGCAAAGTGTTGCTTCTAACACTTCCTAAACATCATATGGAAGTTGTTTGATTCATTCACATACCCCAAAACACCTCAAATCTCAGAATCACTCTTCAACCTCCATATGAACATAAAATGAGCCTTATCATGCCAAAATCCATTCAAGCTCAATTCTGTCCAAACTAACACTTCCAACACCTCATATATGTTACATATGAACTATCCAAACACTCACATATAGCCTAAAACATCAGAATCATCAAGCTCGATCCTTACTCCAAGCAACTGCAGATCGGCTCCCATGGCTTTGCTCAGATGAATTCAATTCACTCCAAGCATCCAGACAAGTTCCATAATCATCGAAGCTATCCAGATCATTACAAAGCATCTGTAACACCCCTAGCTCGAAATTCAATCTCCAGTTTGGCCGTTTTTGAAAGTAAGCGCTATGAACTTCAAACTCATACATACACGCATCATAAATAAAATATTGCTTTGCCATCTTGTTTCTGCATATGCATGGATCATTAACCCTCAATCAATTGCTAATTATCTTGCACATACACGATTTCATGATCAATCTCAGAATTAGGGTTCTTCGTGTTCATCAGAAAATCAATGGCCTTAGAGTGAAAATAAATGAAATTAAATGGCACCATTGTGTTCCTTGTGAAAAATCGAGCAAGATAGGCTATTCACTTGATCCAAACAACTCAGTTTTAAGAATTTTCAAAATCAAATGGGGATGGTGTTCTTGGCGCCATTTTCTGTTCAGAAATTTCAAATGTTAGTTTTAAATATAATTAAATGAAAGCGTGTATATTACAAGCTGCGCGCGCAGCTCAGTTGGCAAGTGTTTTGGTTGGTGAGAGAGAGGGCATGAGTTCAAACCCTGGCAGGACCAAACCCTATTTTTTTATCACTTATTTTCTTCACTTTTCTTTACAACTTCATCAATTAATTGAACCAATCAAAATTCATCATTTCCACTTCATTTTTTGCACACTCTTTGTTTAATATATATATTTTATGAACATCCAAAAAAATCACAAAAAAATATTTATTTAATACATTTTTAAATAGGTTTCAAATGACATGTTTTTAAGTGTTTTTAAATACTTTAAAAAATTGTTTTTTCATTTGATTTTTTTTCAAAATTAACTACTTGTAAATATTTTGTGATCAAAACCCTAATCATTTAGGTATTAATTAATTATAATCTTTGCTTTCATCTTAATTATATTGAATTCTTTCAAAAATTTCAAACCGTTAAAAAAATAAGCGATCACCGTTTTAAAACAAATAAACCTTTTCTTTTTGATTTTTCTTTTCAAAAACTCTTGATTAAATCTTTTTGGATTGATCAATTGATTTTCAAAACAACTGGGCCTCTCGAATATTAGAGAGTATAAGTCCCTTTCCTTTTCTTTGTACAGTTTTTCTTTAAACAGAAAACTTCTTTCAAAACTGATAACACGAAAATGTATCGTTTATTTGGCTCGATTTATATCAATTATTTCCTTATTTTATCTTATATATTTTGTTTTATGTTGGTTTTATGCTGGTATTTCTATTGTTTCAGGTTTTACGCTCATATTGAGACTATTTGTGAAAAGGAAAGAAATTGAGCTAAAATCACTACTATTTGTGCCTAAAAGATGGAATTATTCAAATGTGAAGGGTGAAAATACGATGGATCAAGTGTGGAAGCCCAGCCCACGAAGGAGCTGAAGCTCCCACTATGAAGAAGCTGAGACGCCCGTCTAAGGGCCCAATTGCATGGAGACGCCCGTCTCCAAAGTTCTAGGGCCACGTCATCAAAGGAGACGTCCGTCTCCCAAGCTCACCCACGTTCATAGGCCACATCACATGAAGGAGACGTCCGTCTCCAACAATCCAGCCACTTTGAGACCCACGTCTCAAGACTCGTTCAAAGATAGTTTAAATTTGAAGGCCCACGTCTCCGTTCTATACTCCACCAACCAAGTCTTCCTATATTTTCTCAACTTCCCACTCCACTATCTCCACTACTTCTCACGTGATGCTGAATGTAACTTCCATTGCCATTCACTATATAAAGGGTCTTAGCATTCATTTGAATTCATCCAAGTTTTAGGCGCGGAAGCGCTGTTCATAGTTTTAGGCATAAATTATCACTTTGTAAAAGTGGTAGTTTCTCACATTGAGGAACTACCACACCATTAGTTTTAGGCCTACAATTTATGTACTCTTGGATCACAATCTTGCCGACATTATTTCAAAGCTTCATTCAAGTTTCAAGATTTGTTTTGTTCGTAATTTAATTCAAGTTCGTTTTGCCTGCTTTACTTCCAGGTTTATTTATTTGCAATTATTTTAGTTTTATGTTCTTATAATATTGTTTTATCATTATCATTATCATTATAATATGGTTAGTAATTATAATTTCAAGTTTAATAATTATAATTTCATGTTTGTTTCTTTAAGTATGTCTGGCTAATTTATTTAGATGTCGGTATGTAGAGTAATTTAACCGTAGGGATCCAAAATAAATTGCCTTAATTATGTTTTATTAAATATCACTTGTTTTTGGTTTGTATGTATAATTTAATTAGTAAGTCTTAAAACCAATAGAGCGAAAGTTTGAGGTCTTAAGACGGTCAAAGGTTAAAATCAATAGAGCGAAAGTTTGAGATATTTAACTGGATAGTAGACATAGGACATTAGTTCTAAGGATGGCGAAAGCGTATTAGAACTAATTAGAACTTATTTATTTTCAAAAAGTGTTTTTATACCCGCGCGGGATGGCGAAAGCGTACGTTAGGGATATTAGCATGTTCCGAGTCAACAGAGCGAGAGTTTGAGATTAGGAGATTTAAGTAGATAACGACTTCATAAAACAAGCATTTTATTAATTACGTTGTTTCCAAAAAGCGTTTCTAAATCTGGTGGGATGGCGAAAGCGTACATTAAGAGTTAGGATCGTAGTCTGAATCAATAGAGCGAGAGTTTGAGAGGAGGACTTTTAAATAACATAGTTAGTAAAGATCTTTGATTTAATTAGAATCTGGCCAATGGAACTTCGGATCACCTGAGTTAGATGAAATACATACTGATATCCGTTTGTTATTATATTTTACCTAGATTTAAGATTTTAGTTTCCCCATTTATAAAAAACCCAAATATCATTAGCCTTAGCTTTACATAGTAACTTTAGATAACGGTAGGTCGATTTATAGTCCCTGTGGATTCGATATCTTTTAAAATTACACGACACGACTGTGCACTTGCAGTTATCCCGACTAATAGACACGCAAAGTCGCGATCAAGTTTTTGGCGCCGTTGCCGGGGACTATTCAAGTCGATATCGTAACTCGCTGTTACACCGTAGAGACTAAGGCATTATTTTTTCTTTCTTTTCATTTACTACTATGTATCACCCAAACTTTTTCTATAACCCCCACTCCCAGTATTTCGAGGAATCACCTGGATCCTATAAATCCGATCTCGAAATACTATTGGAGAATTTCAATGGTGCGCCACCAATTCATTCTCACCCAAATTACCTCTGCAACTCCCAATCTCAACATTTCTTGGAACCACAAGAAACCTACAATCCAAACCTCGAAACATTAATTGGGGATTACAATTCGACACTAGCTTATCCTCAACCGAATTCTCTCTATAATCACCAATCCCAACATTTTGAGGAGTCACAAGAATTTTATCCCAACCAAACCTACCCTCAACCGAATTTCCTCTACGATCACCATAACCAATATTTTGAGGAGTCACCAGAATCCCATAAATCCGACCTTGAAATAATAATGGAAAATTTTAATGAAACATCTATGATGACAAGGAACTTCGTGGAAACACAAAATGCGACGCTAACCTACTTCGAGGAACCACAAGAATCCTATAACTCTAACCTTGAAGCATTAATAGAGGATTCCAATGCAACGCAAACTTATCATCAACCAAATTTCCTCTACGATCACCATGCCCAACATTTTGAGGAGTCTAAAGATTATCCTAAATCCAACCTCGAAATCATAATGGAGGAATTCATTGAAGCACAAACTCTCTCTAGGCTAGAATCTATGATGACGAAGCACTTTGAGGAAACGCAAAATGGAACGCAAGATCCCTTTGAAGAACCTCAAGAATCCCATAATTTTAACTTCGAAACATCAATGGAGGATCTCGACGAGACGCTAACTCACTCTAGATTAGAAGCCATGATGGAGCACTTTGTAGAGACGCAAACCGTCCAAAACCAAGAGTTTATCAAACAAAGTATTCATAACAACGAAACCCTTAAGCAACTGACCACTATGGTTGAGTCCCTCGCGACTCACAACATGGCATTAGAGACTCAAATCGCCCAACTTGAACAAAAGCCACTAGGAGACTTACTTGAGGGGTATATTGACATAACCATTAGTGAAGAACAAATTGAAATTCCTGAGGAGAGTGATATTGAGATTGAGGAGAGTGATTATGAGATTGAGGAGAGTGATAGTGTGGTTGAAGAGATTTCTAGTGAGAAAAGAGTGGAGATTGAGAAAAATCCACCAACACCAACTGAAAGGGAGGTTGTAGAAGAGGTAGAGAAGGAAGCACCTATAGTTGTTCCTTTTCCCTATACCCCACCGATTCCTTTTCCGCAAAGTTTTATGGAAGCTAAGGTAGAATCCCAATCCAAAACGTATGTGGAGGTATTGGAAAATATCCACACAAATGCACTCTTGTTTGAAGTCTAGCATAAAAAGAGAAATTTAGAGGACCATGAACCCAAAGAGATCATTAGTGTTAAGAGGGTGAGGTCAACCTTTGAGGCGGTGGACGAAATTACTAATCCTAAGCTTGAAAAACTAACACTTAGGCTAGATCCAGAACCACCACCACGAGTTCAAAGGAGCAAACCACCCCACAGAAAAGAGAAGTTAGAGAACCATAAAACTAGGAATATTACTATTGTTAAGAGGGTAAGGTTAACCTTTGAGGTGGTGGATAATATCACTAAGCCTGAACTCGAAAAGCTGATACTTAGGATAGATCCAGAACCGCCACCACGATTTCAAATGAATGAACCACCCCACAGAAGAAAGAAAAGAAAAGGTGAGGGATATGTGAGATGGCTTGATAAGTGGCCATGGAAAATGAGGTTCGCTAAAAGTTCCACCGAGGAGTCATTCTCGAGAGAACCACCTTGAGTGCTTGCACTTTTAAGCCGTCGAGCTATCAACGTTAAACAAAGCACTGCGTGGGAGGCAACCCACGAGTTTTCAGTTTAATGTTTTTCCTTTTATTGTTTGAATTTGCAGAAAATAAAAGTATGGATCGCTTGTCACGTCTCAACCATATCTAGGCGAAAAATCTATAGACGATCGTCTCAAAGATGAGCAGGTCTCCACGCGCATTCCTACGAGTGTTGCTGCTGGTGGTGACACCGTTGATGAGTATGATAGGAGAAGGTATTTCCTCCGGACGCGGAGTGGATTTGGTCGTGATGGAACGCCGGTAGCATCCATATAGGTTCTGTCTTTTCTTCTCCACCTTAGATCGAAACATTGAGGACAATGTTTGGTTTAAGTGTGGGGGAGAAGCTTTACCGCTTTCATTTATTACTTTATTTATTGTCTTCTAGTTATGTTGTCGAGTCTTTATATGTGATTTTCAGTTGCTATTGAATTTCCCATGAAATTTAAAAATTTTAACCACCAACAAAAATTATTTGAATTTTGACGCATGGCATACACACTCTGAGAGTATAGAGGTTGTCACACTTTAGGCATTGTTAGAAAGACTTGGAGATGTTTCAACAACATCGATACCGTCTTGACACCCTAAACCCCCTCACTATGTGATATCAATTTGGATGCCCATTATGTCGAGACGTTAGGCTCAAGTTTTCAAAGTAGCTCTTAAGTAGTTTATATTAGCAGTCGGCACGATCTTAAGCACAAACTACGTAGGGAGTCGATGAATATAAGTGAATGATCCTGTTTTTAAATGATTTAATTGAAGAATAGCCTTCTAAGTTAGGTGACCCTCACCCGGTCATTTAGCCCAACGGTTGTTAAGCCAATAAGGATTTAATAATTATCACCCGCTGTTGGTTGGCCTAGAGATCACTGGTACTGGGCTTGGTAGGGTGGACTACGGTCCGATCCCCCGCAACCGCAGTTGGGAAAGATGGGGCTTCGCCATTTAAAAAACCAAAACCCCGTGCTAAAGAAAAGAAAAGGATCATAGTCGCTAACCGATTTCCCTACTATGTGCGTGTACAGATAACGGGCTTAATGTGATTGCGCTTGAATGAAAAGAGTGAAATGAAAAACGAGAGATATAGGTTAAGTTATAATGGCATAATTCGAATTGGTTTGTATAAGGAGGGAGTTTTTGAACATTGTGTCGTTACGATATCCTTAGTGTTGATATCTATTACCTATCGATGTAACATTTGCCTAACACAAATATGATTAGGAGTCGTGTCATGCCCTTGTTTCGAATCGAGATTAATTATTTCTTTTACCGTATGGTTGATTGCTTGAGGACAAGCAATGGTTTAAGTGTGGGGATATTTGATAACACGAAAATGTATCGTTTATTTGGCTCGATTTATATCAATTATTTCCTTATTTTATCTTAATTATTTTGTATTATGTTGGTTTTATGCTGGTATTTCTATTGTTTCAGGTTTTACGCTCATATTGAGACTATTTGTGAAAAGGAAAGAAATTGAGCTAAAATCACTACTATTTGTGCCTAAAAGATGGAAAAGAGGTACTGTAGTGAAGTGGAGGTGCAAATGGAATTATTCAAATGTGAAGGGTGAAAATACGATGGATCAAGTGTGGAAGCCCAGCCCACGAAGGAGCTGAAGCTCCCACTATGAAGAAGCTGAGACGCCCGTCTAAGGGCCCAATTGCATGGAGACGCCCGTCTCCAAAGTTCTAGGGCCACTTCGTCAAAGGAGACGTCCGTCTCCCAAGCTCACCCACGTTCATAGGCCACATCACATGAAGGAGACGTCCGTCTCCAACAATCCAGCCACTTTGAGACCCACGTCTCAAGACTCGTTCAAAGATAGTTTAAATTTGAAGGCCCACGTCTCCGTTCTATACTCCACCAACCAAGTCTTCCTATATTTTCTCAACTTCCCACTCCACTATCTCCACTACTTCTCACGTGATGCTGAATGTAACTTCCATTGCCATTCACTATATAAAGGGTCTTAGCATTCATTTGAATTCATCCAAGTTTTAGGCGCGGAAGCGCTGTTCATAGTTTTAGGCATAAATTATCACTTTGTAAAAGTGGTAGTTTCTCACATTGAGGAACTACCACACCATTAGTTTTAGGCCTACAATTTATGTACTCTTGGATCACAATCTTGCCGACATTATTTCAAAGCTTCATTCAAGTTTCAAGATTTGTTTTGTTCGTAATTTAATTCAAGTTCGTTTTGCCTGCTTTACTTCCAGGTTTATTTATTTGCAATTATTTTAGTTTTATGTTCTTATAATATTGTTTTATCATTATCATTATCATTATAATATGGTTAGTAATTATAATTTCAAGTTTAATAATTATAATTTCATGTTTGTTTCTTTAAGTATGTCTGGCTAATTTATTTAGATGTCGGTATGTAGAGTAATTTAACCGTAGGGATCCGAAATAAATTGGCTTAATTATGTTTTATTAAATATCACTTGTTTTTGGTTTGTATGTATAATTTAATTAGTAAGTCTTAAAACCAATAGAGCGAAAGTTTGAGGTCTTAAGACGGTCAAAGGTTAAAATCAATAGAGCGAAAGTTTGAGATCTTTAACTGGATAGTAGACATAGGACATTAGTTCTAAGGATGGCGAAAGCGTATTAGAACTAATTAGAACTTATTTATTTTCAAAAAGTGTTTTTATACCCGCGCGGGATGGCGAAAGCGTACGTTAGGGATATTAGCATGTTCCGAGTCAACAGAGCGAGAGTTTGAGATTAGGAGATTTAAGTAGATAACGACTTCATAAAACAAGCATTTTATTAATTACGTTGTTTCCAAAAAGCGTTTCTAAATCTGGTGGGATGGCGAAAGCGTACATTAAGAGTTAGGATCGTAGTCTGAATCAATAGAGCGAGAGTTTGAGAGGAGGACTTTTAAATAACATAGTTAGTAAAGATCTTTGATTTAATTAGAATCTGGCCAATGGAACTTCGGATCACCTGAGTTAGATGAAATACATACTGATATCCGTTTGTTATTATATTTTACCTATATTTAAGATTTTAGTTTCCCCATTTATAAAAAACCCAAATATCATTAGCCTTAGCTTTACATAGTAACTTTAGATAACGGTAGGTCGATTTATAGTCCCTGTGGATTCGATATCTTTTAAAACTACACGACACGACTGTGCACTTGCAGTTATCCCGACTAATAGACACGCAAAGTCGCGATCAAAAACAAAAACTTTCAAACTGTCTTCAAAACCTCGCGCTTTTAAACAAAACAATCAACCATGTTTTATGAAATAAAACATGGGCCTCCACATAGGTATAAGTCCCATTCCCTTACATGAAATTAGGTATTTTATTGTACATACACTTTTTTTTGTACATACCTCGATCAATTTGTTTTTTAACTTCGAATAACAAATCAAAAATGAAGGTTTTCTTTAAATCTTCCCAAAAATATCATGGGCCTCCATGTAGGTATAAGTCCCAAGCCCCTTTGTAAATATTTGTTTACATAGCTTTTGAATAAACTCAATGGGCCTCTCCCCGAGTATAAGTCCCGAGCCCCCGTGTTTACAAATGGATCATGCTTACAGGTATATTTCCTTCATAAACTCCATTGTATACACACACCTTGTCATATATAACTGTTCATACTTGCTCATATTTGTTCATGTACTTGTTCATATTTGTTCGTACTGGTTCATATTTGTGATCGTGTTGAAGGATAGAAAAACACTTAGAAAGGGGGGGTTTGAATAAGTGTAGCTTTAAAAACTAGACAGATAAAAATAAATTGCACAGATATTTTTATCCTGGTTCGTTGTTAACTAAACTACTCCAGTCCACCCCCGCAGAGATGATTTACCTCAACTGAGGATTTAATCCACTAATCGCACGGATTACAATGGTTTTCCACTTCGTCCGCAACTAAGTCTTCCAGAGTCTTCTGATCACACACTGATCACTCCAGGAACACTGCTTAGATACCCTCTAAGACTTTTCTAGAGTCTACTGATCAACACGATCACTCTAGTTACAATCTGCTTAGTTCACTCCTAAGACTTCCTAGAGTATTCTGATCAACACGATCACTCTAGTTCCTTACAACTTAATGTAATTCTAAGAGTTTACAAATGCTTCTTAAAAGCGATAATCACAACTGTGATATTTCTCTTAATCGTTTAAGCTTAATCTCACTAAAATATTACAACAGCAATGTAGTGAGCTTTGATGAAGATGAAGATTCTGAGTTTTGATTTGAACAGCGTTTCAGCAAGTTTGATATAAGTTGTTTTGGTGCAGAATCGTTAACCTTGCTTCTCATCAGAACTTCATATTTATAGGCGTTGGAGAAGATGACCGTTGAATGCATTTAATGCTTTGCGTGTTCCGTACAGCATCGCATTTAATGTTATACGCTTTTGTCAACTACCTCGAGCCTTGTTCACGCTGTGTCTACTGACGTAGCCTTTAATAGCTTTTAACGTTCCTTTTGTCAGTCAGCGTAGCTTGCCACTTGTACTTCCTTCTGATCTGATGTTTGTGAATACAACGTTTGAATATCATCAGAGTCAAACAGCTTGGTGCATAGCATCTTCTGATCTTCTGACCTTGAAGTGCTTCTGAGCGTGATACCATCTTCTGAGCTTCAGTGCTTCTGATCTCTTGTTCTTCTGATGCTTCCATAGACCCATGTTCTGATTCTGCTTCGACCATCTTCTGATGTCTTGCCAGACCATGTTCTGATGTTGCATGCTGAACCCTTTGAGACAAAGCTTCTGAGCGCTTGAATTATGCGTACTCTTTATATATTTCCTGAAAGGGAAATTGCATTGGATTAGAGTACCATATTATCTTAAGCAAAATTCATATTATTGTTATCATCAAAACTAAGATAATTGATCAGAACAATTCTTGTTCTAACAATCTCCCCCTTTTTGATGATGACAAAAACATATATAAATGATATGAATTTGCGATCAGAAAGAATAGAAGGCAAAAGACAAATTACACAGCTATAGCATAAGCATATGAATATGTCTCCCCCTGAGATTAACAATCTCCCCCTGAGATAAATAATCTCCCCCTGAAATAAATACTCGAAGAAATTTAATAAAAGACTTCCCTGATTATTTCTGTAGAGACGATCATATAAGCTTCTGTCTTTAGAAAATTCCTAGCTTCTGACTTCTGCTTCCATTGGACAGCTTCAGAACTAGAATTTCTTTAGATCCTTAGAACACTCACAGCTTTTGATTCCTGCTTCCATCTAGGACAGCTTCAGAACTTGAATTTCTTTGATCTTCTGAACATTCACAGCTTCTGATTTCTGCTTCCATTCAGGACAGCTTCAGAACTTGAATTTCTTTGATCTTCTGAACATTCACAGCTTCTGATTTCTGCTTCCATTCAGGACAGCTTCAGAACTTGAGTTTTCTGGATCTTTAGAACATTCGCAGCTTCTGATTTCTGCTTCCCTCGGATAGCTTCAGAGCTTTGAATTTCTACCAACATCACTTCATGCTAGATTTGTATCAGAACATTGTTGAATGTACTAGAGCATCATCTGAGCATCTCTACATCCTGAAATGTTACAGAACAAAAACTAAACGACAACAGTCAGCATGAACGAGTTAGAACATAAAATGTATGTTTGAACAACATTATATGAATCAGAGCCATATAGGCTGAAATAATGTATCAGAGCAAATAATGTATCAGAGCCATAACATTATATGTATCAGAGCAAATAGAATTTTGTCAGAACAAATAGACAAATATAGATCAAATTCTATTATCAGTTGCTTCTGATTCATTCTTCTTTCTTGCTTCTGATTTCTGAAGCTTGACAGCACTCGGCTTGCTTCAGTTTCCATGGTTTTGCTTCTTTGTTTGCTTTGAAGATTCTCTTCAGTACTTTATACCTGCAAAACACTTAAACCATATAGAACTTGCAGTTCTTGTTAGTGAATGTGTGGGAGCTTTACCCAGCAACTGATAGATTAATCAAATCATTTATCATTTATCTTTCTCCCCCTTTTTGTCATAACATCAAAAAGAAATATTTCAAAAGAATTAGATGCTTAAAATGACAAATAAAATGAAACACACGGAGAAAGAAGATGATTTCATTGAAGTGCAAACAGCAGGTACAGAAGTACATGAAGATAAGAAAGATCAGATGCACAAAGACTGATGCAACGAGAAGAAAGAAACAACACGGACTCAATCTAAGATGGCCCTAGTCTTGACAAGATCTTGGTCAGCATCTCTTGAACCATATTGTTGTGTCCTTCTTGCCTCACCATGAAAGCGCTATACTGATCATTGAGTGAGCTTTGCTCATCCTGTCTCTTCTGAATTTCTTCTAGAGTCCTTGCAAGACGAGAAGATTCACCAGAAGAAGCTTCACCGCTTTCAACCACAGGAATGGCATGTTGATCTGCAGCTTCCATAGATAGATCATTTGCAGGGATTTCCTCAACAGGAACAGTTTTGGCAACATGATCTTCAGCATCTGCTTCTTGCATAGAAGCATCTCCATATTCTGCGGCAGGAATTTCCAAGTCTCCATTCTCAAGTGCCTGAAGAATGGCAGCTAGATTCCTGGGAGCAGAGGGACCTTCAACTACTGGTGGGTCAACAACTTCTGGAATGACCAAGTTTGGATCTTTCTCAGACGGGTTTTCCCTCAGATAGTCAAAGAGAGTCTTGAAATCTCCAAGCAGAACAGGATAGTCAGGAATAAAGATAACCATATCCCTGCATGGATTTGCTTCCATTTCAGCAGCCAGTCTTAATACTTCCAATTCATCCACAAAGGGCTTCTCCTCAGCAGCAACACAATTTCTGAGAGGATGGTAGTATATACCATTATCTTCCTCCAGAAGGTAACCAGGGTAACTAGGGGCAGCAGCCACTAGTCTTTTCTGTACTCCCATTGCTTCTACTTGAAAATCCTTGCGAAATCTTCTCCAGAGATTTCTTGTAGAAACATCATCCAGACCATTTAGGAATGCATCCTTCAGAAGGTCTAGACTGCTAATCACCTCAAGTCTGAAAAGTTCCAGGTAGGTATAGGGTTCAGGTTCAGGCGGATTGAAGGTGAATTTGTAGTCAGGATAGAGAAGACAGTAAGGTTCGGATTTTTCGGTAGGTAAGGGATGGGATATAGAAATTGGAGGTACGGTGGATGAGGAAGAAGGGATATCTGAGAGAATGATTGATGAGGATGGAATATCAGAAATGATAGATTGAGACGAGGATGGAGTGTTTGTAAAGGGAATTGGTGAGAGAGATTTATCAGAAGGAGTTGGTGGAAGAATACTTATAGGTGTGGGGTTTAGAATGGGAGAGGAGAAAGATGATGGAGAAGGATTTGGTAAGGTGAAGTTTACTTTTGGTTCAGATGGAGGTGTTTGGAAAGATGGTTTAGGGACGGAAGGAGGTGGAGTAAAGACCTTTCTGGAGAATTGTACAGAAGAAGAAGAAGATCTGGTTCTGCGAAAGGAATTTCTGATCCTTTTATCTCTTCGTTCTTTAGAGTCCACCTTGTCAGGATCATAGGTGACCCTCAACTTCTTGGCTCTCTCAGCCTCATCTTCTTGTGCTTTTCTTTTTAGCCTTGCCTGTCGTTCCTTCTTATCCTTCTTCAGAATATCATCTTTGGATGGGAGTACTCTGCCACGGATCCAAGCAGGATCAACGTCTGATTGCTTCCTAACACAATCTTCCAAGTAAAGCTTGATAACATGATCAAGTTCTTTATGAAACAAGGAGATGAATCCTTCAACAGCAATTCTTCTTGACAGAATGTCAGGAAAGCTTGTGCACACGAAAGGTACATTCTTAATGAGTTCCAGTCTGAACAAATCAACACCATTGAAGATGGGACCTTGAATTACTCCAAGAGAATGCGATGCATTGCGATTTCTGATAGAGTCCACAACTTTGATTTCAATCAGAATGTCTGAAATCATTCTTCCGAAAGGAATGGTTGTTCTTGGAATATGAGGGTACTTCGCCCTTTCATCTTCTCTTGATTCAAAGATAGATGTTTTCAGATTCTCAAACAGAATATGAGAGATGTTGATCTCTATCTTTTTGCCAATGCAGAAAAGAGTGTACTTGTGAGTCGGACTGATGTAGGAGGAGAAGAGCATTCTTTTTCTATGGTGAAGAGAACCCAGAATAATCTCAGCCCATACTTTATAGAAAGGCCTTAAGGTGCCTGTGTTATGAGAATCAATTCCAAAAACCGTAGAGATTAGTTTTTCAACTGGAGTCCAGTCAACTGTATTGGGTTGAAGACCAGACCAACCTTCTTCATCATCAAGACTGTACAGCTTCCTGATGAGCTTCTCAGTGATAACCACTTCATGCCCTAGCACAAATGAAATGATGGCAGTTGGTGTAATCGTTGCGTGTACCCAAAAATCTTTCACAAGTTCAGGATAAATTGGACCAACCAATCTATCAAGATAATTAGACCATCCTTGCTCAAAGATTCTTGCATCACACTGAAAGCCATTAGCTTTAAGGTTGTTGATGTCCACAGCAGTTTCACATAAAACCTCCAAGTCCTTCGTGGGTATCAAGCAAGTTTTCAAAGGAGCATCTTTATAACTTCGTAGACGGATTTGTGAAGAAGTCGGTCTCTCTTTTGAGGAAGATGAACAAGAGAAAGAGTTCATGATGATAATGCTTTGAGATCAAATCAGAGAACTAGGGTTTGAAGAGAGATGCAACGAAGTGAATGCACAAAATAGAGAGAAAGAGAGAAAAAAGAGGGAATGAAGATGAAGCGGGTTATTTAAAAGATTTAAAAAAAAGAAAACATTATGCATTTAATGAGAAATGACATTAGGAGAGGGAACACAGTAAATGAAATGATTTAATACAGTTACCTAGGTCGGCGTCTTTTCAACTACACGCTTTGTACTAACCGTACAGACACGTGTACACCATCAGATAATAGATGACAGCTGTACATTTCAGAATAGACTTTACGCCTTCAGATTCTGATTACTGCTTCTGTTCTGATCTACTTTCTCTTCTGGAAACACTCCTTCTGAAGTGTGCTGATATAAATCTGAATGATCTTCTGATCCACAGCTTCTGGAGGTTCACTTCTTTGTTCTGCAGCTTCTGATAAGACAAAAACTGTATCTGCAGAAATTCTTAAGCTTCTTTGTTTCATAAGAAACAAGTTTATCATCAAAACAGATGTTTATTGATTCGTCCACAATCAATGTTTCAATGTTGTATATTCTGTAGCATTTAGAGCATTCAGAATAATCAAGAATGAAACATCAATGCTTTAGAGGCAAACAACACTGATGGTTCCAAGACTAATAAGCTTCTTTTCTAAATTCCTACAAACATAGTTTCTTCAACAGATTTAAGAACCAGAACTTGGAAGACAATCTTTCTTCCCTTCAAGTGTTGAGGTCAACTTGAGTCCAGGAGACATGTCATGTTGACTTTTATCTTCTTTGTCACCAAGAGAATCTGCACAAGAAATAGTCTTTTTCTTTGGTACCCACATTTTCTTGGGTCCTTTCTTGTTAGTCTTCCTCAAGTTCTGATTGAACTTAGGTTTAACATTGTAAGCAGAAGGAGGAACAGCATGATAGTTCTTAATGTGAGTTTTGTGATATTTCCTAGGTTGTGTCACAAGCTTTTTGGTGTGTGTTATGTGAAAACTTTGAGCATGTGAAGTGTGCCTAATATCATGGGAGTGGCCATACTTGAACTGATCATACAATGGCTTGTATGTGATTTTCATTTCATCAACAGGTTCAAGTTTGTATGGGGTTTCACCCTCAAAACCAATGCCAACTCTTTTGTTTCCAGACACAGCATATATCATAGAAGCTAGCTGACTTCTGCCAATACTTCTAGATAAGAACTTCCTGAAACTTAAATCATATTCTTTCAGAATATGGTTTAGACTAGGAGTGGATTGTTCTGAATCAGAAGGAGATCCAACATTATTGGATAATTTTAAAAGTTTTTCTTTTAATTCAGAGTTCTCCAACTCAAGCTTCTTTGTTTCAAATTCAAATTGCTTTTTCAGCTTTTTGTATTTGAGACTAATCTGAGACTTGAGTTCCAGAAGTTCAGTTAGACCGGAAACTAACTCATCTCTAGTAAGTTCAGAAAATACCTCTTCAGAATTTGATTCTGATGTAGATTCTGATCCGTCATCTTCTGTCGCCATCAGCGCACAGTTGGCCTGCTCGTCTTCAGAATCATCTTCTGACTCATCCCAGGTTGCCATAAGACCTTTCTTCTTATGAAACTTTTTCTTGGGACTTTCCTTCTGAAGATTTGGACATTCGTTCTTGTAGTGTCCAGGCTCATTGCATTCATAGCACATGACTTTCTTCTTGTCAAATCTTCTGTCATCAGAAGATTCTCCACGTTCAAATTTCTTTGAACTTCTGAAGCTTCTGAACTTCCTTTGCTTGGTCTTCCAGAGTTGATTTAGCCTTCTGGAGATCAGGGACAGTTCATCTTCTTCTTCAGATTCTGATTCTTCAGGATCTTCTTCTTTGGCCTGAAAAGCGTTAGTGCATTTCTTGATATTAGATTTTAATGCAATAGACTTACCTTTCTTTTGAGGCTCATTTGCGTCCAGCTCTATTTCATGACTTCTCAAGGCACTGATGAGCTCTTCCAGAGAGACTTCATTCATATTCTTTGCAATCTTGAATGCAGTCACCATAGGACCCCACCTTCTGGGTAAGCTTCCGATGATCTTCTTTACGTGATCAGCCTTGGTGTATCCCTTGTCAAGAACTCTCAATCCAGCAGTAAGAGTTTGAAATCTTGAAAACATCTTTTCAATGTCTTCATCATCCTCCATCTTGAAAGCTTCATACTTCTGGATTAAAGCTAGAGCTTTAGTCTCCTTGACTTGAGCATTTCCTTCATGAGTCATTTTCAAGGACTCATATATGTCATAGGCCGTTTCCCTGTTAGATATCTTCTCATACTCAGCATGAGAAATAGCATTCAGAAAAACAGTTCTGCATTTATGATGATTCCTGAAAAGCTTTTTCTGATCATCATCCATTTCTTGCCTTGTTAGCTTTACGCCTCTGGCATTTACAGGATGTTTGTAACCATCCATCAGAAGATCCCATAGATCACCATCTAGACCCAGAAAGTAACTTTCCAGTTTATCTTTCCAGTATTCAAAGTTTTCACCATCAAATACCGGCGGTCTAGTATAACCATTGTTACCGTTGTATTGCTCAGCAGAGCCAGATGTAGATGTAGTCTTTTCACTTTCATCAACCATCTTTTACAGAAGCGTTTTTCTCTTCCTGAATCTTTTCTAAACACGGTTAAGTGCTTGCACCTTAGAACCGGCGCTCTGATGCCAATTGAAGGATAGAAAAACACTTAGAAAGGGGGGGTTTGAATAAGTGTAGCTTTAAAAACTAGACAGATAAAAATAAATTGCACAGATATTTTTATCCTGGTTCGTTGTTAACTAAACTACTCCAGTCCACCCCCGCAGAGATGATTTACCTCAACTGAGGATTTAATCCACTAATCGCACGGATTACAATGGTTTTCCACTTAGTCCGCAACTAAGTCTTCCAGAGTCTTCTGATCACACACTGATCACTCCAGGAACACTGCTTAGATACCCTCTAAGACTTTTCTAGAGTCTACTGATCAACACGATCACTCTAGTTACAATCTGCTTAGTTCACTCCTAAGACTTCCTAGAGTATTCTGATCAACACGATCACTCTAGTTCCTTACAACTTAATGTAATTCTAAGAGTTTACAAATGCTTCTTAAAAGCGATAATCACAACTGTGATATTTCTCTTAATCGTTTAAGCTTAATCTCACTAAAATATTACAACAGCAATGTAGTGAGCTTTGATGAAGATGAAGATTCTGAGTTTTGATTTGAACAGCGTTTCAGCAAGTTTGATATAAGTTGTTTTGGTGCAGAATCGTTAACCTTGCTTCTCATCAGAACTTCATATTTATAGGCGTTGGAGAAGATGACCGTTGAATGCATTTAATGCTTTGCGTGTTCCGTACAGCATCGCATTTAATGTTATACGCTTTTGTCAACTACCTCGAGCCTTGTTCACGCTGTGTCTACTGACGTAGCCTTTAATAGCTTTTAACGTTCCTTTTGTCAGTCAGCGTAGCTTGCCACTTGTACTTCCTTCTGATCTGATGTTTGTGAATACAACGTTTGAATATCATCAGAGTCAAACAGCTTGGTGCATAGCATCTTCTGATCTTCTGACCTTGAAGTGCTTCTGAGCGTGATACCATCTTCTGAGCTTCAGTGCTTCTGATCTCTTGTTCTTCTGATGCTTCCATAGACCCATGTTCTGATTCTGCTTCGACCATCTTCTGATGTCTTGCCAGACCATGTTCTGATCTTGCATGCTGAACCCTTTGAGACAAAGCTTCTGAGCGCTTGAATTATGCGTACTCTTTATATATTTCCTGAAAGGGAAATTGCATTGGATTAGAGTACCATATTATCTTAAGCAAAATTCATATTATTGTTATCATCAAAACTAAGATAATTGATCAGAACAATTCTTGTTCTAACACGTGTTATATATACTTGTTCAACTTAGTACAACACTAGGTTCCCCATAGCCTCCTATTGGGCTTCGTGCAAAGAATCTCCCTAGTTTAGGTTAGGACATAGAGTATGGTTTTCCGGTGAAATCGCTCTAAAAGCTCAAACTAACTATACCACGCCTCCTCTTGGGCTTCGTACAAACGACTTGTCCCTCCCATAGCCTCCTCTTGGGCTTACAATGCAAGGACCCTCGATTGTCCCTCCCATAGCCTCCTCTTGGGCTTACAATTCAAGGACCCTCGGATAGCCTCCTATTGGGCTTCGTACAAGGACCCACGGGCTTCTTAAAAGCATCCCCAATAACCAAAACAAATACCCTAGGAGATTAGACATTTATCATCTCTATGATAGGAGTATCTCTTCTATATCATCACAAACAATCAATCAATCAAACTTTTTTTGCCATAAGGCTGGCTAATCAATCAAACCGTTTTGCCACCAGGCTGGCTGATTAATCAAAGTTTTTGTCACAAGGCTGACTTCATTGAAACTTTTGCCACAAGGCTGGCTGATTAATCAAAACTTTTTGTCACAAGGCTGACTTCATTGAAAGTTTTTGCCACAAGGCTGGCTAAACAAAAAAACATCTTTATCATTCTAAGCGCCATAAGTGGCACAGCCTAGGGCTTATAATGAAAAGATTTCAAGCAAAATCAAACAGATGTATGTGATGATATAGATTAGATACATCGAACATTTAGATGACATTTGTCTCTTATCCTTTGCTTCCACTAGCATAAGTGGGAACTACGATTGCTCTGACTTTCTCAACATCCCTTTGAGAATACGTAGGCACAAGGTCGTATCCTTGGCGAGCAAAACTTCTCCCTCAAACCACTCAAACCTTAGCACCCGTAGACCCCGAGCTACAGATGCTCTGATTCCCTCTAAGGGATATGTATGCAGAGGATTGCGATGATCTTTGCGAGCATAATCAAACAAACACCCTAGGTCCCACCTATCTCACAGGAACCTCCTCAATAACATAGAATGAAAAAACATAGCAAAGAAACCTATAGAGTACTATAGATACGTTGGGTGCTAATACCTTCCCTTCGTATAACCAACCCTCTTACCCGGAATCTCTCCCCCACTTTTAAGGTTATTGCAGCTTTTTTCCTTTTCCTACTTTGGAAACAATAAAAAGTTTGGTCGTGACAAAAACAAAAGAAAAATCATTTTTATGAGCAGTCGAGCCCAAAGAAGGCATCAGGTGTCTCATCCCGAAAAAGATACGATTTTTCCCCGCGACAGAATCCATTAGGATGTAAAGACAAATAGTACAAAGCATTTCTCTTTGGAGTGTATATGTCTTCAACAGCATGACATGGTCCTATGTTCGCCAGATTCCTGTCGAAACTAGTTTTATTGACCTGATTGACTTCAGCCATGTAGTAACTTTGATATCCTTCGATGTTCTCTACTATGCCATCTGCTCTCCAAATGGTTAGTCTTTGATGCATCGTCGAAGGCACAGTCGCCACTCCATGGATCCACTCTCTTCCGAGCAACAGATTATAATTAGCCTTTGCTGGTATCACCATGAACATCGTTGGCCTGGTGACGGAACCCATAGTTAAATTCACTTGAATTACTCCTAAAGTTTGCCCTATCTTGCCTTCATAGTTGGATAGAACCATGTTATGTGGTCTTATATCAGTATCGAACATGCCAATTCTCTTCAGCATATATTGGAGCATTAGGTTCACTGCTGCTCCCCCATCCACTAAGACTTTGTTAATGCCAACATTCTCAATCTTGGCTCTTATGTAGAGTGGTTTCAAATGATTCCTCATACCTTCATCAGGCCTTTCGAATAAAGCGTTCTGCTCTTCCACTGCCCCATTGTTCAGCACATAATAACACACAGGTCTGTGTCTTGCCATTTCTTCCTCATCAGCTTCCTCACAATCTTCGACTTCTATTTCTTGGTCTGAGTCGAAGTCATTCGTTAGCCTATCGTCTTCCTTCCAAGGGCTGGAATGCATCTTTTCTTCTTCTTTCTCATTTCCAGAATCGAACAACTTACGCTCCACTGGAGGTTTACTTGTCCTTGCCCCCTGCATTGGGATCTGATTGCTACTTGATTCTCCAGTCTCCCTTGGTTTGTATTCCCTTTAGGCTTTCTTCATCCTCTGGTGCCTTCTCCATTGGGATCTGGACATAGGATTTTTGCATTTGTAGTTTTCCAACCTGTACATCTCTCGATTGGACGTCTGGAATTGCTTCCTATATGCCATTGCAGTTCTTCCTCCTTGGTCCCAACTTCGCCATTTGTAGGTTCTGGTACCAGCTTGCATCCATCTATCCCTAGGTATGTCTGTAGGAACTTTGAATGTGACCCTTCGAGCTCTAGGGTGTGGGCTGTCAGGCCTCCTTGATGGGGTCCAGTTGTCGAACCCATACAAGTTAGGACGAAGTCCCTGAGTCTCCCGACCCATATAAAGATACACCCTTTCGAATGATCCTGCTAGCAGTTCGTCATAGACTGCACCACATCTAGGGCACAGTGCAACTTCAGAGTTGTCGTTGTGACACCTGACCAAAAAACCAACCAAGCTTTCTTCAGACCTTGGGTATACTTTCAGCAACAAGTTTCCTCCTCTCCAAGGTTGCTCCATTCTTTCTCGCAGGGCCCTCTCGAAATTGGCTTGAACCCTTCGATTTGTCATAACTGAACATCTTGGGCACATCAGCCTTTTTCCACCATTTTTCACATGGCAATCCCAGAGATAATCCTTCAGACTGTTTCCCCTTAGCGGGATTTCAATGTTTCCTTTCTCCCTTATCTGCCATTTTTCTAGTTCTTCTATTTTAGATAAAGGGCGTCTAATATTGACCATGTTAACACCTGCCGGATGAACCTCTGAAATTCGTATCTGCTGAAGCTTTACTGTGAGGTCTCCAGTGGCCTCACTTGTTTTTCCTTTCAGATCTTCAATCATTTCAGCATCAAAGGATCCTTCAACATCAGTATTGAAGATCAGATTTGCATTTAGGCCTTCAGTAGCCTGCTTTCCACCTGCAATTATCTCCGATTCAGCAGCATCAACTTCAGATACTTCCACCATGTCGACGTCAAGTGGTTCACACAAGTTAGTGTCAGCCACGTTCAAAGGGTCTGTGTCAACCTTCATAGGGTTCTTGTTTTTGTCAGCGAATTTCAGACGTCCATCCTTGATAGCATTCTGAATTAGATCCCTGAAAAGAAAACATTGTGAAGTTTTATGGCCTAAAAAACCGTGATATTTGCAAAAACCTCGCTTCTTCCGTTGTTCCAACGGAGGAATTTTTGAGTTGGGAGGTACTATCATTTGGCCATATTTTACTAATAAGTCAAATATTTCGTCACATTTAGTGACGTCAAATGTATAAGTTTTCTTAGGAAATCTATCGCTTTTATCATTCTCTACTGGATTCTTTCCATTAGAAGGGGTAAGCAATTTGCAAGAATAGGGTGGCGCCTCTTTTAACTCAGCAAGATCTATTTCGACCTCTTCCATGTCGTATGAATCTTCGAAAGGTTCGCCATCACCGTCGTCTGCTTCGACGTATGCTACTCTCTCCTTCTTATAACTCTTACTTGCTCTGGCATTTTCTGCTTTTAACCGTTCGACCTGTCGAACCCTGTCTGCCAACTGGGCCATATCTCTCAGGTATTGAGTATCCAATTTCTTTTGAATTGAATAATCTAGGCCACCTGCAGCCATTTCAACTAATTCATGTTCTGGGACAGTCGTGAAGCATCTTGATTTCAACAAACGGAACCTGTTTAAGTAATCATCTATAGACCCCGTGAACTTCCTCTTGATGCTGGCCAATTCTTTCAAGCTTATCTTGGTTTGACCCATGTAAAATTGTTCATGGAATAATCTCTCCAAGTGTGCCCATGCATCTATGGAATTTGGGGGCAACGTAGTGAACCACACAAAAGCATTTTTTGTTAGCGAACTAGGGAAGTATTTAATCCTTAAGTCTTTGTTCCCTGCTAGATCCCCTGCTTCCGTCATATATCTGGCTATGTGCTCCACGGTAGATTCATTGGTGTCCCCTGAAAACTTAGTAAATTTTGGTACTTTGGTACCCCTTGGCAATTCCGTTTGCATAATATATTCCGCTCTTGGGGATGTATGGTTTGGGCGTCGAAGCCCAGTATTAAGACCATTGTTAGCCATTATTCTCTCTATCATGGCAGTGAGGTTGTTTTCTGTTGCCAGATTGTCTCTCCTAACCTTATGCACCACTTCATCAGGATGTTCGTTTCTTCTTACCACCACTAAATTAGGTTGTGGCTGGGTAACGGCTCGTTGGCCAACGTTAGTTGTTTGACTTCGAGCTTCTAAGTCTATCACTTGGTTTTGTTCGACTCGATTTTGTTCGACTGATGTTGGCCTAGGTGGCGGTACTGGGGGTCTAACTTGTTCTAGAATGGGTTGCCCCTCCTGATAAGTTAATTGGTTGTTCCTTCGTCTATTTTGTGGAACTCCTAGAAAATCTGCCATTCGATTCATTTGAGATGATATTTTTTGGAAGGTTTCCGCATTATCGTGGTTAGTCCTAGCAATGTTTGTTGCTAACGGATTCAAAATGGACCCCAATTCTTTAGCAAGATTTACTAACATATCATGGTTACTTGCATCCATTTCTTGTCGAAATGCTGCTTGACTATTTGTGGTGAAAGGGGGTACTTGGGCAGAGAAAGTCGTATTCTGCTCGCTTCGACCTATCGAACAAACATTAGGTGAAAACGCTATTGGGTTAGTTGTAGTGTATGTTGCCCACGCTCCTCCTAATCCTGTCAAGTATGAAGGTGGCATTCCGTATTGGAAATGGGATCTCCACATCTTTGAGGAAGGTGGTGGTCTTGGGGTAAACATCTGATTTGTGGTATTAGTTGCGAAATGCGGTATCTCGCTTGTACCTGTTAATGAAGGGGTAGCACTCGAACTTGAAACTGGGAGCGTTCCTGTCGTCCCTGTAGTATTTTCAGGTATCGCCTGGGAATTACCTATAGGATCAGATTCCGTCGAAACCGGTATAGCCTGGGTTTCTGGAGCAGAAGTCGAAACATGTGAAGAACTTGCCGCTACTATTCCTGACCCTTATGGGGGATCCTGATCTCCCCCTGCACTGGCCACATTGACCATTTTCTTGTTGTACCTTCGTTTAGGAATCGGATGTGCACTGTTGGTTAATTTACCGTTCCTAAGGTTTATACAAGGTCTTGATATTTTCTAGACAAAACAAAGCAATCAATTAATAACAATCTGTTTGACACTGTCCCGCTGGGCGTGCCAATTTGTTTACGGTGATTTCCAGTAAACAACCGCTAGTCTTTCAAACTATAATAAATATGATTTGGTTACTCGCAGGATCGACTAGATTGATCCTAGGACATAGTCAAAAAGGTTGTTATTCATGATAGTTCGAATCATGTCTATGGTTGGCTTGTCTCGAAATAAGAAATGCTTAATCAAAGAAATAAAGATTAACAATCACCTTGTTATACACGTAAATACAACATCAGCGAAAGACAAGATAAAGATAAAATATAAGACAAAAACTGTAAAGTGCAAGAATCTTAAAGTGCAGAAACTTAAATGCTTCGAAACTAAATAGAATGGAAATAAAGAGTGCAGGAATGTAAATGGCAGGAAGTAAACAAATGCAATAATATCAAAAGATACTTGAATAAAGGAAAATACAAATGTATTTAAATTGATGGTGGTGTCATACGTACATTTCTCAGCGAAACTCGTTCTCTTAACACTTGATACTTGATCAATATGTGAGTGATTTGTACAAAATGAACACACGGAATCCTAACATTAAGTCCCTTATTTATACTAATTTCGACCCTAACGGTCCTACACTAATCTAATGCCACGTTACCCGCAGAAAATCTAGGGATGCCATCTGTCTTCGTGCGGTTACATAAACTACTTCGAAATTCAAATCATCCCGCCTGAATCCTCTTTCGACGCGTGGAAAAGTAATCAGAATCAAGAATACCACGGAAATACGCTAAGCATCAGTACTATGCATATTTCGTAAAACGTTTAAGTCCCCAAAGATAATTCTTCTCGAACTTAGCTTCAATACGAACTATCTCCATTCCAACTTAAACCAACATTTTCGAACATGGCCATCAGTAGCCATTTTTGATCCCAACAGATGGTCATCAGTAACCATCTTCCTTCAAATTTCAAACTTCGAAAGATATTCTTCCCAAACGAAATCTTCAGCTAACAGGAGCCACGTCCTGATTAAAAGTCAATTGTCCAGGTGAATTAGGTCAAAACCCCTAATTTGTAGGTCAAATGAAATTGATGACTGTGGATCTTTAATTGAAGTACAATTCCCATTTGATATTGTCATAGGGATCATTTTAGGATGATTAAAAGTCAATTGTCCAAGTGAATTAGGTCAAAACCCCTAATTTGTAGGTCAAATGAAATTGATGACTGTGGATCTTGAATTGAAGTACAATTCCCATTTGATATTGTCATAGGGATCATTTTAGGATGATTGAACACTTTGAGTGATTCCTTGGAGCTTTTTAGGGTTTCCCAAATGTGGTCCTTGATTGTAGTCCTTGATGGGCTCAAAACCCTAGATTGGTGACCTGAGCAAATCTGAGTCCTGATGACTGATGTCTAATCAACATAGGTGAATAAATGAATTATTTGAGTCCTATGATTGTATTAGAGGTCATTTTCTTATTGATTGATCCTTTGCCTGAGCTCATTTGTTCTTGAACACCCTCGATTGAGTACCAGATAAACAAGTGACTGCTCTGGGTGCTTGTCTTAAGTTGATGAAATGTCTGGAGTTGTGACATCTCAGGGGGGGGTCAAAATTAGGGTATGACAATTACATAATCCTATTTGTTTCTAATTCAGCAACACCTGATTACTAACAATCTCCCCCTTAGATAAATATCTGAAATGCTAGTGGCCTTTTGAGATATTTTCTAACTTTGCCAATTTGTTTGGATATAACTTTTTATCAGTGCACTGGTTTTTTTTGGAAGTTCTCACTAGAATGATGCTTAAAATACACACTTCTTTTTGCCACATATTCATAACATGAATAATTTTCAATTTTACTTAAGTTATGTCAAAGTCTACTATGTTCATGAATTTTCAAAAGGTATAATGACCAACATATCAGAACATATTATGATACCAGAAGAACTTATATTCTTTTGAAATAATTTGTCTAGATGATTTTCATATTTCCAGAATAGTTGTAAATAGTAAGAGAGATTCAGTAGGCAAGGAAACAGGTCATGCATATCATTAGATAGAAGAATTTTATGCAATTTTCAACAAACAAACATTAAATTGAGTGATCAAGCAAATTCTGCAATCAGAAACTCATAACACTCATAGCTAGACATGATGCTACTCTTAGCTAGTGTTGTTTGCTCAAGGATAGAGAGGATTCCAGCTTTCTCATTTAGCTCTGAGATGACTCGCCCATAGGGAATGTAGCAAGTATCCTGAGAATTTCTAGCGTATCTTACAGCTTCCTTCAGATGAGTGAAAATGATGGCAGGCAGATTCAACTTATGACCTTTACGAAAGCAGATGGCTAGGTATTTTTCTCTTATGATTAGAGTGTTTAGGCAGACCCTTCGAGGCATAATGTTTGACAGGACAAACAGGACCCAGGCTCTGTATATGGGTTTTAGGTTTGTTGAGTTATTGTAGAAACGTATGAAGGCGATCGAAAGTCTATATGTCATTACGAAATCTTCTCTAGAAAGATGATGAAAGAATTCTAAGGACATAAGATTTCGATTGGATGGACACTGAATAGCATTAGCTATAGACTCCTTTGTAATCACAATTTTGAAGTTGAATATGTGAGAAACAACACTTCATCCATCACTGCTGACGTATGCATGTAGCCAGAAGTTTTTAACTAGGTTAGGGTAGATGGGTTTGTTAAGAATTTCCTTGTATCCGTTCCAACCTCATTAAAAAATCTATGTAAGCCATACTCATCACTTGAGTCGTCCAGTTTAGATTCATTGATGATCACAAGCCTACTTTCATTTCCAAGAAAGGTTTTGATGGCCATGGAGTTGAGTTAGTGGCATGAATATTCAAGATGAGTGAGATAAGTGGAAATTTGTGTTTGAGGCTGAGGGGTTTTATAGAGGGGAACATGAATTGAAATTATTTGAGGTGTGATAGAGGAGATGAACCTAGAGGGTAGAATTAATTATTATCCATTGGCGCATGGGGAGAAGTTTAAGTGACTTTGATTCTTTTCGAGATCAATGTTATTCAACTAATCTGTATTGTTTCTAGGAAGAGTAATTAATGACCTGAGTTAGTTTAGATATCAAGAATGGATTAGTAGTTATGATCTTATCCTAGTCAGAAAATAAAATTAGTAATTTTATAAGACATTTTTAGACACAGTTATTACAGAATTAGTCAACAAAAAAAAATCACTTGAGCATATTGTGAGATTATCAGAACTTCTGAGAAATCAGTATTCTAGTTCTTCATTCTTGTTCACCTAATTACATCGTTTGAGAACCAGCTTAAGTATTTCCTGACAGCTGATCTTCAGATGACTTTAACAGTGGCGATGGGAGATGGATTTGTTTTAGATTTAAGGTTAGTATATAGAAAAAGGTGCGGAGAGGCCCGACATGATAAGACTAGATACTGAAGTATGCTTAAGAGCTTTTGTCTTTTAACAGCTTGGGTGGCATGCAGGAGTAGACAAGAGATGCTGACATACGTTAAGATATAATTTTGTTGGATTTGGTTTTATTAAGGAAACTGTTATTTGACCAAGAGTAGTAACTGAGAGTTAATGCTATTCTAAAAGAAGACATGTTGATATTAATGTCAGTGGTTATAAGAGACTTTATGTATGGATATGCTAGATGCACATGTTAACAGAAATTTAAAAGAGACAGTATTAGAAGGATCTGACCGTATTGAGTGATAAACTTTTCTTCTTGATTTTGCCTGAGTCTGAGCATCTTCTGAGGAAGAGGATTTGTCTTTTTCTTTCTACAGAGTCTTTGTTCCTTCAGTCGTGCTCCTCTTTATCTTTGAATACTTTTTGACTGGGGCTGATGAGTCATGAGATGATCACTTGTCATGAGTCAGATACACTTATTCATTTTATATATTTCCATTGAGCGCATTTTCTTCCTTCTAATGTCTTGAGCTTTTTCGAATATTCTTTTGTTGATCTTCAAACTCCTTTTAATATGTAGGTGACACGTTCAGAGTCTTGAGATCTAGCCTTGATATCTTCTGATTATACTGAGTGTTGGAATTTGTCTTTGATTTCAACTCAGTGTGGTTTTTCTCCTTATGGATCTCTATACACTGTTAAGTGTTTGATCTTGAGATCAATACTGAGCCATGCTTTGATACCAATTGAAGGTGGAGAAAAACACAACAAAGGGGGGATTGAATTGTGTTCTTTATCAATTTAAAATCCCGTTCTTTTGATTAACGTCTTTTATTTCCCTTAATCATCTATTGGATTATGCTTTAATGTTGCGGAAGCATGAAGAATGCATAACCTATAAGATGTTCATTTTAACTTCTAAAAGATATCAGAAGTTCTGACTTGTTCAGTACAGTTCTGCATATTAAATATTGGAGGTTCTTCGTTAAAATGATACGTGCAAAAAGTAAAAGACACATTCATTTTTATCCTGGTTAACTTTCTCACTGAGGCTACCTCCAGTCCACCTTCTTCAGGTGATTTTCCTCTCAACAAAGGTCTTAATCCACTATAACCATATCATGATTACAACTGCATGATCCTTCGTCGTGACTAACAACATGCACAGCCAACTGCTATGACTAACCATCTGGACAATGACCCGTTCAGTGATCTCCGCGAGATATAACGTCCGCTGATTAAGGCACCCTGCACAGTCTATCTACTGTGACTAACCCCTAGTTGACTGAACCGTTCAGTGATCCCAACAAGATATAACGTTCATCACACTAGTAACCTGCTCAGTTACCTGCTGTGACTTACTCCTGCACAGCCAACTGTTGTGACTAACTTTTGATAATGAACCGCTCAGGATCCTAGCAGGATATAAGGTTCATCTATCTTCTGTTTGTGAACAAGGTAGAAGATTGTTTGAACAAGGAGTGTTCATATTGTTTGGTCCCTTGAAGTGGAGAATCAAATATGTTTTTTTGTGCAGAATCTCTGTTGGTGATCTTCTCATATTCTGTATACGAGATAGCACTTAGAAGTATAGTCCTAGCCTTGTGATGATTTCTGAATTCTTTCTTTTGTTTATCATTCATATTTTTTCTTTCAATCTTCTGACCACTTTCATTGACTGGATGTTTGTAGCCATCCGTTATCATATCCTAGAGATCGGCATCGTGAGCTAGAAAGAAACTCTCGATCCTGTCTTTTTAGTAATTGAAGTTTTCTCCGTCAAACATTGGTGGTCTCCCACTGATTTTGTCTCTATCATCATGATTGTCATTGTTGTTGTTGTTGTTGTTGACTGGTTCCACCATGGTGTTTTTCGTTTAGGATCTTTTTCAAACACGGTTAAGATTATGCACCCAGAACTAGACGCTCTGATACCAATTGAAGGTTCGAAAAACACAATAAGGGGGTTGGATTAGGTTTTTGATAAAATAAAAACTTAAGACATGTTTGGTTATCCTGGTCCGTTTGACCTCAAACTACTCCAGTCCACCCGTAAAGGTGATTATGCCTCTCTCTTACGAGGACTTAATCCACTAAATCAAACTTGATTACAACAACTTTCACAATGACAACCATCAAAGTATTCTTGAGATAAACCATAACCCAATTTCTCAAGGAACAATATGACAAAATAAAAGCTTATGTGTTTACAAATATGCTTCTAATAAGTTGTATCACAACTGTGATGTATACACAATGTTTAAAAGCAATGGACAAAAATAATAAGAGAATGAATAGAGATTTTGATAGCTTGTGCGTGAGTATTTTTTTTTAACTTCATTAGTGTCTTCAATATATAGTGCAACTATTAAACTGTTTGAGAGTCACACTTTTCACCTTTGGAATGTTAAAATAATATTATTTAAGACCTTTCCAAAGATAGAGATTCTTTCCATAGAATTGATGATCCAACCGTTAATAGAAGATCTTGAATTTAATGACTTGTAATGGAACTAAGTATTAGAAGATAATGTATTAGAGCATTACGCCAGCATTTGGTGCAAGATGGGTTTTCCTTATTCGAGTTTTATCTGAACTTTTGCTTTTGAGAAATCACAGTCAAAACCAGAGCAGTCATCAGAACATGATCTTGGAGAGCTTGTTGTAGTGATTATCAGAACATGATCTTCTTAGAACGGAGATCAAGTGACAATTACTTCTTGTTTTTGTGAACATTTTTCACAGTCATCAGAACTTCTTGTTCTTATAACCTTCCTTCAGAGATTAGATCTTTTTATTCTTGTAAACCTTTCTCTTGATGCAACCTTCTCTTTGTTTTTTGCTTCAGAACTTCTGAAACATAAATAACTGATTAGGGAGCATATATGTTCTATTTAGAGATATGTGTTTGTTATCATCAAAACTATTTCAAGGATGTAGAACCAAACTTTGTTCTAACATGACTATCAACTCAGGGTTGAGATGGAAAGGGATAATCAACTCGAGGTTGAAGAGTAAAGGTAACCGTCAACTCTAGGTTGAGAGGGAAAAGGATAATCAACTATGGGTTGAAGAGAAAAGGTAACAGTCAACTCTGGGTTTATAAGGAAAAGGATAATCAACTCTGGGTTGAAGAGAAAAGGTAAGCGTCAACTCTGGGTTGAGAGGGAAAAGGATAATCAACTCGGGGTTGTCAAGAGAGAAAATCAACTTTGGGTTGAGAGAGAAAAGAAAGTCAACTCTGGGTTGAAAGAAAGTAAACATCAACTCTGGGTTCAAAGATGAAAGGAAAACCAACTTTGGGTTGAACAAGAAAAAACATCAACTCTGGGTTGAAAGAGAGACATTAGTCTGAGCTAGGCAGGAAAACTTGGGGTACCATTCTGACCTGGACGAAGAGGGAGATATCAGTCTAACCTGAATTAAGAAAAAGACACCATTCTGACTTGGGTTTGGAAGAAATTGAGAGGAGAATGCCCGTCGGGCCTGGAATTGGAGAAAGATAAACATGGTTGATTCTGGAAGATTACATCACAATGGTTACTCTGAGTAAATGTGGTGGAATATTAACTGAATACTTTGTAAGGACCTCATTTGATGAATATCTACTTGGATTATGCTTCACAAGTAGGTTTGTTTTATTTTATGTACTTTTGGAGATCCAATGCAATGATTTCTATATGCAGTGTACTGATTTATTGGCATGGTTTCTGCTTTCTGTGGGAAATATATTGGATGGAGTTCTGGCACTCTGCTTGAGAATCAAGGTAGGGTGGATGCCCCATGCATTATAGATGATTGGACTATTGTAGGAGAAATGCCAGTGCATTAGGCTCTGGTGCATTGGTAATTATCAATGGTGTTGGATTTTAGCTTTATGAGAATGCAATGATATGCATGATGCATGTATGATCATGATAGAATGATTGTTTCCAGGATACAAGAAATGGATGGAGGGTGTCCTTGTAGAAAGGTTATTGCTTATGGATAGTATTTGTGAAGGTGTTTGGTCTGACTCCTCGACACCTCTCTTGAAATCCGTTACTTGATTGAAGATGAAGAAAAGAATTGTTATTGGCCGGTCCCATCCTGCAGGGTCTCTCATGAAAGAATTTTGAATAAAGGAGATTTACAATGGTTTGCCCCAGTATTGATTTAACTTTGACGAGATTTCTCGATGGAACTTCCCCATATTGGTAAACTGTTATTGGATTCCCCTGGCTTGATAGAGTCTTCATACAATTTGCCTCCTAGGGTGACCATCATTTGAAGTGACTGGCTTTTGGAAGTGATCAAGTTTTTCCGCAGTTTTTCATCGTTTGATCTTCCTTGATGTCAAGTGTTTACTCATAAGTAAACTATATTGTTTTTGAGGATGATAATCTTAATGCAACGCTTATGCTAGCTTCAAAATTAAAGTTATTGGAACGATGTTGTGTGATCCGCTGTCGCGCACGAATAAAAAACAAGTAATTTTGAAAATTGTAGTAACGGTAACGGTAATTCGAATATCGTCTCACGAGGATTCTTATGTTATATTAACTGTACAAAATCGATTTAGGGGGGTTTGGTTGGTTTAGAATCGAATTGACAAAAGTCGAAATAAGTGCTTATTGAAAAAAAGTTTTTATGAAATAAGTGATTTTAACAGGTTAATCTACGAGTTCTACTTCTAACTTATCATTGGTTATTACAATTTCAATTCCCCTAAGCGGTACCAGTTCCTATTTGATTGCACTATTGATGAAACAAGCGTCGATAATACGACACGAGTTACGATCCTAATCACCGAATTAAGCAAACGGTTCACCGGGTTAAGCAGACGATTATCGATAGCGCGAAATGACGAAGAAACTATGTTTAAGCGCGATTAAAGTAAGGAACACACATCAATCGAATTAAATCCAATACATCCTATAAGAACGAATTAAGCAGACGAAATCATAGAAAAAATTGGAAAGGAACTAAATTAAATTGAAAGTAATAATAACCTTAAAGTTTTGTGGAATTCGAACTCGGTAGATTGCCCCTTTGGATTAGTTTTTAATTGCACAAATCGTAAAAGCAAAAGTTTTTTTCGTGAAATAGTGTCAAGTGTGTACAGTACCGCGGATGCTAGGTATTAAGGAAAATAACACAACCCGTTTACAACCGAACTTGGTCAAAAACATAATCCATGCCCAACTAACGACCCAAAACTAAAATAAAAATAATGCAGCAGCTTCAAACGCAAATCTGGAAAATATAGGCTCCGAATCTTATTTCGACTCCAATGCGAAAGTCGTAGCTCTCTCTCTTAGCTTTCCGGAGATTATTAGAACGCCTCAATCGAATTCCTAGAACTGCAGTTATGATTGTTTCCGTGAAAGCTACTAAAGCTGAAAATTTAGTACGAAAATCAATTAAAGGCAAAAATAAAGTAAAATATAAAAACATAATACAACATAAGAATAACCAAAATAAAGTAAAGAAATGTCTAAGTAAAAATATAAGAGAATGTTCATCAAGATGCACAGATCATTGTGACATTTAGTGCTTGAATTATTTGTCATATCGATATCAACACCAATGGTATGAAGGTTCAGAAAACACTTAGAAGGGGGGTTGAATAATTTTTTCCTTTTTCGTTTGCAACAAAAATAGACAAAAAACAGTTATTTTTATTCTGGTTCGTTTGCAACTCAAACTACTCCAGTCCACCCGCCAAGGTGATTTCACCTTTCTCAATTGAGGACTTAATCCACTATAATCAAAACTGATTACACATGCACAACCAGCTGTTGTGACTAATAATACAATGCACAAGCTAACTGCGAGTGACTAACAAAATAATGCACAAGCCAACTGCAAGTGACTAACACCTCTAAGACAAACTAGTCCTAGTCCTCTTGAGAAATCTGACCCAATTGGTCTCTCAAGGAACGATTACAAAATAACTTTAAATAATAGTGTTTCAGATTGCTTCTCATAAGCTTTAATCGCAACTGTGATTTTTCACTAAGTTTTGTACAAGGAGTATGAACTCGGAATGTTAACGTAAAAATATATTTTTTTAGCTTAAGAGGTTACGTTGGTTTTAATAATGTTCTTCGTTTCTCCACTATTTTTCAAGTGATCTTATATTTATAGCTTTAAGTATTTGTCCGTTATCTTGATCTTTGGAGAGAGCATTAAATGCTTGCGTGTTTGCTTTTTGTTTTTGTTTCTGCAATGAGCTGCATGTGCATTGCTTCTCCAATCAACTTTGGGAATTATTCCATTTAAGTGTTTCGGCCGTCTTTTAATCATTATGTTTTTAACGGAATCTTATCTTGATTAAGAACTTTGCATCTATTCATAACTTCAGTTCTGACTTGAATATAAGTTCTATTATAGTATGTCTACAACAGTTGGTGCATTCAGAAGTTACTTCATTAGAACTTCAGCGGCGTTTCCCTTAAGCGTTTGTTCAGCTTTACATAATATTCATGTTCTGATGGCACTTGTATTATAACATCTTCTGAAATGAGAAACATATAATTAGCATACCACATTTACTTATACAAAATTTATTTACTTGTTATCATCCAAAATTAATTAGAATATCACACTAATTATTTTATTTTTATAATATTTATCTTATTTATTTGAATTTTAATTCATTTAAATATGAATAAATCGTATAAATGTGAAATAATAGTTTTTAATCAAAGATTTGATTTTCAATCAATTTTAATCAATCAAAAGGGCCAAATATTGGAATAAAATTCGTGCAAGAGAGAATGGAGAGAGATGAGCGAGATTTGAGCCACTTTTAGAAATTTTCAAACCAATCTTCAATCAAATAATAATCTCATAAATTACCAAGATTGGATCCAGTTTTGATTACCTAAATCACTCTATATATATACTACAATGCATTCAGCATAAGGGTTCACGAGTTGGCAGTCCCCAAGAACACTTCCAAACTTTCAAAAATTATATACAACTAGGGCACGTGAAAAATTGTTTTCCAGAGGGATTCAAGGTTTACAAGCTGTTCAATTCAAGTCCTGAGACATCAGAGGGTAAGTGGGAAACAAGAACCAAGCTTGATCACGTCCAAAACTATGCACCATGACTTTCATATCCATTTATGTGTGACTTTCATATTTTGCATTTTTGTTGTGTTTCAATCCAAACTAACCATGAGTTTGTGATTATAATGATGTATGGCATCTATTAGAGTCATTGTTCATGAGTTTTAGTGCAGGAATACAGATGTGACATTGTTAGGGCACCTAAGCTCCAAGCTTCGGAATCAGGGCTACGTTTAGTTTCAGATCACGAGATCATTTCCATTGAATTCCAAGGCCTTGTTTAATGAATCTGGGAACATTTTTGAATTCGTTTAACGCTTAAATTTGAGTTTTGATTTTTTTAGAAAAATCCGCAGGAAAATTCATAGAAGATTCCGTAGGAAGTTCTGTAAGGCTGGAGGAAGGAGAAGGTTAATAGTAAGTCTGAAACGTTGACCACGTGTGGGGCTGTTTGATTGGCCAGTCAATAATTTCTTATTCTATCTCCACTCCGATTGGCGCGCGAGGTTCCCACGTCATCTCGTTTGACTTCCTTTTGGTTTTATCACGTTTTATATTTATTTGATTGGCTTTATTACACTAACAGCCAAAAGATCTGGTGCAACTGGCAAGTGTAATACGCGTGGGACTCAAAGAAACTGGGTTTGATCCCAGGGTCCTGTGTTTTATTTGTGATCTTTTGTTTACTATTCTTTATTTCAGATCCCATGCAACAAGCTTACGAGCCCACCATACACTGGTTCACTCCAGCCGTCAGATCATCAAAGAGCGATATCTAGTCATCAAAGAGAGGAATGACACTGTCATACCCTAATTTTTGACCCCCCTGAGATGACATATCTTCAGGATTTTCATCAGGTCAAAACTAGTGCCCAAAGCAGTCACTTCTTCATCTGGCATTTAATCAAGGATGTTCAAAGACAAGAAAACTCAGGCAAAGGATCAATCAGTAGAAGGATTAGTCTCTAACATAATCATAGGACTCAAGAGCTTCATTTTCTCACCTATGATTGATTAGATACCCAGTCCTCTGAATCCAGATTTACTCAGGTCACCAGACTAGGGTTTTTGAGCCTATCAAGGACTAAAATCAGGGATCACCTTTGGGAAACCCTAAAAAGCCCCAGGGGATCATTCAAAGACATCAATCATCTTCAAATAGCTCATATAACAAGATCCACTGGACATTACACCTCAAATCAAAGTCCACAGTCATCATTTTCATCTGGTCGACAATTAGGGTTTTTGACCTAATTCACTAGGATAGTTGACTTTTAATCAGAGGCATGGATCCAAAACTCAAGACATGATTCAAGAACTTCTACCACCTCAATATAACCCATTTACATCACTCATTTGAGGAGAAGATCTTGATTCTACACCAAAGTCCAAAATCTCACCTTATCTGGAAAAAGTCAACTATAAGGGATCACCTTTGACTTTTAAGATTTTTGGTCAAACCATGACTTTCAAGGATCAATATCATCAATATATGAATATTAAAGTCATTTGACCAAAGAAATTCAAGAAGAATCTTCAAGGAGCAAAAAGTCAGGAATTAGGGTTTTTGAGGGCATTATGGGAACTCAAAATTTCACCTACACAACTCAAAAAACTTCCAACATGAAAGTTGTAGATCTTGCAAAATAAAACAACATCTTACAATGGAACTTTTTTCAAAAGATCAATCATTTAAGAGTTTTGGAAATTTTGAAGTTTTAGGTCATAAACACTTAGAAATTTTTTTAAGTGTTTTAACCTAGTTTTCTTCCAACTTTGGCCTCATTTTTCACAAATTTGCCAAAGGATTCTGAAGAAACTCCAAACTAATGATTTGAAGTAGATGTTTAGGGCTTTCCAAATTGTGTTCAACCTTCTCCAAATTCATTTTGAGCTAGGAGTTATGCTTGTTCAAAGTTGGCCTCATGAAGTGAAATTATAGGTCATGCATCATTTTTGAACTTTGCAATTTTGTGCACATGACCTCAATTATGGATGCTACACGACCCATAACACATCTGAAAACATGCCATGCATTCATTTTCACCATGCCATGATAATTGAGGAAGATTCCTAAAACAAGAACATGTGATTATGTAATGATTACATTTGAGAATTTATGGCAAATTGATGAATCACCCAAGGAATCTTCTCACCAACCAATTAGAGCTCACTTTGTATCTGAAATGTTCCTTAAGATCAGATAGAATCAATGGATAGGGAGCTGGCTCGAAAATGCAATGATCACACTTGGATATTCTTTGAAATTTCTTCATGGCTAAGAAACCAAATTCACTTCACTAAGCAAGCTCACTCTCTCAATCAGTACTGAATCATTTGCCTATAAATAGGAGAGCATACCTCAGTGGAAAAACACACCAAAGCAACCATATTCCTTGCTTTCTCTTTCTCTTCTCATGCTTATGGTTTTTCAAAGTTCTTTGGCAAGAAGAATCGTTTTCTTCAAACCAGAGCTTATCTTTGGAAAGTAAGCATTCTAACATCTCAAGGGGGTTCATTTGAGGTGATCCAAGCACCTGGATCACTTCTGTAAGTGGAGGAACGCCATTGTTGCTCTCACTTTGGAGCTGTTGCAGTTGGAGGTCCACAGAGCAATTCAGAAGGCTCCAAGCAAGGTTAAGCATCCAGGCACGTTCCATAGGAGGCAGTGGAGCTATCCAGATGGTCGCAGCTCATCTGTAACTGCAGATTCATCATCCTCCATGTTCACTTGAAGCTCAAATCGAGGGAGGTCCATAGAGCAATTCAGGAGAATTGAAGTTACAATAAGCATTCAGTTAGCATCACTGAGTCCCAAGGAAGCTTTTGGGATCATTCATACAAGCCCAGGTGCTCTCTACCATCCTCACGACCTCCAATTTCAGAGGTAAGTTTCTGAACTCCACCTCTTTAATTTAAGCACTCTTTGTGGTAAAGCTCGATTCTATCTTGTTCAACATCATCAGAGGATTGAAAACCCTCTATCATCATTCATTTATTCATCTTGTGCATCATTTAATTTTAAAATTAGGGTTTATGTGTTCTTCGTGTTCATGATGAAATTCGTTAGTTACACTTAGAATAAATGAATTCTGAGCCCATAATCATGTTCCTTGTCCAAAAACGAGGGAGATTGATGTTTACATCATGCCATTTAGTTGAGAAACCAGAGAGTTAGGAATTTGAAAATCTAAAGCTCGAGGAAGAAGATAAACATGGCGCGCGTAAAATTTGAATTTCCTGGCTTATCTGAAAATATAATATATTGAGTGTATATAGTTAACAAGCTGCGCGCGCAGCTCAGTTGGTTAAGTTTTGAAATGTGATCATGAAGGGCGTGGGTTCGAACCTCTCTAGGGCCAAACCAATTTTTTAGCACCCATTTTCATTCCTTTTTTATACAAACTTCACACAATTAATAAACTTATCAAATTAAATCATTTTCACTTCATTTTTCACACACTTGCTATTTAATATACCTACTTTGTGAATAATCAAAAAAATCATAAAAATATTATTTATTTCATGTATTTTAATTAGGTTTAAAATAGTATGTTTTAAATGTTTTCTTAAATACTTTAAAATATATATTTTCATTTTGTTTTAACCTAATTACTTTGTGAATAATTTTATGATAAAACCCTAATTATTTAGGTCTTAATTGGGTATAGATTTCATCTTTGCCTTAATTAAGTTGACTTTTGTCAATATTCAAAACTGTTTTCAATCTCTGATTAAACGAATGATTAAGGTTTTCAAACAACAAAACCTTATATCATTTCAATCATTTTCAACTGTTTCTCATAAACAGTAAATCATTTTTTAAGTGGGCCTCTAATAGAGTGTAAGTCCCAACACCTTCTTCTCTTCTTAGCTTGTTTTCAAAACTGTATTTTCAAAATCTTCTTTCTGTTTTCAAAACATTCTTCTGGTATTTGAAGGGCATTATTCCCGGTGAAACTCTTCAGATACCTATGTGACCTTTGTCCAACTTCACTTCTTCTGTTTTCAAAAACCCTTTACTGTTTATCATATATATTCAACTGTTATCCATCAATTACTGGTAAGGCTTTGTACATACTTCTTCAAAGGCCTCCACTCCATCCAGGTTAGGCTTTACAAGCTTTCAATTTATAGTTTTTATTTAAATTACTGTCAAATATAAACTGTGCATATATTAGTTTAGAACTACGTTTGAGTGTAAACCCTAGGACAGTTAAACTATATATATATTATAGGAATATGGCCTAGGATTGAGAATGTCTTCCCGGTGAAGGCTCTTTCCAAATTAGAGATCTGTAGTTCAAACCCCCAAGATGAATTATTCCCGGTGAAACATCTTGGCAAAAACCTTAGAATCAAAAAAATAGGACACATCCACCCAAAGAGGAATTATTCCCGGTGAAACCTCTTACCCATTTGCTTAGAGCCAAAATAAGTTCAAAACTACATAGCTTTCTCTTGTGCTATAACAAGGACCCTCGATGACCCTCAGTAGCCTCCTCTTGGGCTTTGTACAAGGACCCACAGGCTTCTTAAAAGCATTTCCAGCTTCCTCTTGAGCTTGTATACAAGGACCCATCAGGTTTCTTATAAACATAGGAACAGGTCTTTAGTCACCTTTTAACACACCCTGGTGAGTTTCTTCCAATTTAAACCAGACTTTAAACAAGCTAAGTTTGTCTCAGTTTCACATTGAGTACACCTTTTGGAATGAGAGACATGGACAGTCTCTGTCACCCTTATCCTCATCAATCTTCCTTAGCAGAGTCTAGGATCCATGTTTGCTTATCCTCAGTCAGTGTCAGCCTTCATCTTGGGCTTTAAACAAGAAGTCTCATTAGATAATCTTTCTGCCATCATCTTAACACAAACCCCTGGAAAGGGTTAGCCTCCACACATTCTTTCATCTTAACAAAAACCCCTGGAAAGGGTTAGCCTCCAAAATCACTTCTTCAAAAAACCAAAGATTCATTTCTCTTAGGAGATAATTTCCCCAAAAGAGTCAAAACCCCTGGAAAGGGTCAGCCTCCAAAAAACATGACAAAAATCAGTCTTTTAACAGACAATTTCTCTAGCTGAGTCAAAACCCCTGGAAAGGGTCAGGCTCCAAAAACATGACAAAAATCAGTCTTTTAATAGACAATTTCACCAGCTGAGTCAAAATCCATGGAAAGGGTTAGCTTCCAAAAATCAGTCTTTTAATAAATAAATCCTTCAAAAGAGTCAAAAATCCAACAAAAACAGTAGCCTCAACCTTGGGCATTGTGCAAGGCAGATAATAGAATCTCCCCTAGTGAGTCCTTCATTGTTCAGTAGCCACAACCTTGGGCTTTGTACAAGGCAGATAAACCATATTTCATGTGTCAAAGATTCCTAACATCTAGGATCCTTTCCCATAGAGTCATCCATACTCAGTTTATTTAAAAGTCCGCCACAACCTTGGGCTTCATACAAGGCAGAAAATAATATTTCCCCTAGTTAGAGTCAGCCTCAATTCTGGGCTTTGTACAGAACACCAAATAAAATCCATCAAAATAAACACTCCCCAAGTAGAGTCAGCCTCAATTCTGGGCTTTGTACAGAACATAAAAATCCCTCGTAAATTAACCCCCAGTGGAGTTTTCTCCCAGAGTCAATAAATAATACATTAATCAAAAAGCCTCAAGCTTGGGCCTCATACAAGCCAGTTAAAAAAATCAAATCTTTTATACAATAGATAGACATAGCTTATCTCTATAGAGAGATCTTTCTTCTATCTCACCACATTCAAACAAACAAACATTACATCATTTCATCATTTTAATCAAGTCTCCCATTTAGGATTTTGAAAGGCATGAGCTGGCAGTAAAACCCAGACATGTGGTAACTTTCCCTAATTTGGATGAGCATCTTTCTTTCATTTAAGAGGCATTTGACTGGTATACTTGCACATACACAAGTAAGGTCCCCCTCTTGAATGAAATGAATTCAGTTATTCTGTCACACTTTTAATGTTTGTGGTGGAATAGTAGAAATACCTCTCTGTAAAGATAAATTCATGTCTCTTTACTGTAAACAGAGATTTAATTCAAGCTTCAACCTTGAGCTTCAAGCAAGGCACCCAAAAATAATTAATAATTAATTAGTTCCTCGAACTACATTAAGCTCTGACTTCCATTAGGGATATGTAGGCATGAGGTTCACAAGGAATCTCAGCGAGCTAATAAAATACCAAAAAATAGTCTGTCTGTCTGTCTGTCTTTCTTTTATTCAATTCAATTCCTTCTCCTAACACAAAGGAGAAACTTTCCCAATCAATCATTAGCAGCACAAACACATTTAGACACAGAGAAGGTTCCTGTAGAGTACTACAGATATGTAGGGTGTTTAAACACTTCCCTATGTATAACCGACCTCCCGGACTCCAGAATTTCTAGTCTAGGTGTAATCCCCACACTTAGCAAACTCATAGGGTTTAGTTGAGATCTTTTTTCCCCTTTCCTACTCGTAGGACAAATAAGAAAGTTCGTGTGATATCGTAGGAAGAACTGAAATAAATTCATCCCGCCACGGGCGCATTCTCCTTCCAAATTTCGCGTGAAGGGTCTAGCGTGCCGTCCTCCCAAGTGAAACGGGGAGGTAAAAAAAACGACAACCACAGACACACCAGATCCAATGCCCTTGGTTATTTGTTTTTTTTCTAGTTTTTGTTAATTTCATTACCATTTTTCTTTAAACTAACATAACTTGTTTTTCTTAACACAACAATAAAACCAAAAAAACTTTAGGATTAGTTTTTAATTAACTTTTGTTTTTAATTAGTTTGACTAATTAGTAAATATTTAATTTTAGGGTTTTAATCGATTAGACTCTAGAGGTTTTTAATCAAGTTAATTTTGACATAATTTTTAATTAATTAGGCAATTAATTAGAGTTAATTAACTTAGTTAATTAGGTTTGATTTAATTAATTTAGTTAATTAGGTTTGATTTAAGTAATTTAGGTAATCAGGTTTTAATTAATCACTAAGCTAAATCTTTTAATAACCCTAGTTTCTTCTTCCCGATCTTCTCTTCTCATCTAATACTCTTTGATTGTCGCATGGTTGTTTTAATTGCTCTTTTTTAAGTATTTATTTAATTGTTCATTTAAATTCTATAAGGTGTTTAAGTTGCAAATTTTTTTATGTAATAGTAATTAGGGCCTTTACTTTTCCGCTTTTACTTTGCGCATCCCCCGTTTGGTTATGTAATCCCCTCCCCGAAGCCTTGTAATAGCATAGAACTTAATTTTTTTCTGCTTTTATTTTCTGCACTATATAACTGTTAGATGATAATAGGATTGTATGGCAAGATAAAATCAAACTAGAATAACCCTAATTTTTCAGGATTAAATAAATCAACCACTTTTTTCGACGAATAATAGTCAAGTCCCTCGAGCGTAGGGATACCTTAGTAAATTTTGCGTGCTATTTAAATCATCATAGTCCCTCCGATTTGAAGATCATGGCCTCTTCGATGTTGCCTACGATATAAATGATCTCGTCCCTCGAATAAATGATGATAGTCCCTTTGAATGCTAAGGTATCCTTACTTGTTGCCTTTTATGACTATTCACATTCAATGAATTGGACTTCCTACCCTTCTTATGGTACGGATAACCCTATGACTACTTGATGACTTTTTGATGACCCTTTACATCCAATGAAAGGACTTCCTACTAACTAATGGTGTGGATAGTCTCTTTCACTTAAAGTAAAGACTTAAAGAACAAGTTAGACCTTATAATTTTAGGGTAGCTACCTCCTAATTGCTTTCTCAAATCAAATTTTCAAATTATTTCATACACCCCTTTTCAAAACAATTTCAAAGTCTACATTTTATTTACAAAGTTAAAGTCCTTTTTCAAACTTTTTCTAAACACGCACGACACTCTTCAAACAATTCAAACAAAAAAAAAGTGAGCTGAGCAAATAAGAGCCCATGGATAACCATGGATACAAAGGGTGCTTAAACCTTCTCTTTGTATAACCTACCCCCCGAGCTCAATCTCTTTCAAAGGTCTTTCCTGTTCTTTTTGCCTTTCCTAATTGGATAAAATAAAAGTTGGGGGCGACTCTAGCTATCCGCTCGTTTGAAAAAGTCAGTTCTCCCACCGTATTACACTCGTGACATATGACGGGAAGAAAGTCTATGTTCCAAATCCTAGAGCTTAATTCTGGCGGAGACGTTAGATATGGAGGTAATAAAAAAGGAAAGATTATTGGTTCTGGAACCATTGGTAACGGTAACTCTCCCTCCATAACTAATGTTTTATTAGTAGAAGGATTAGCATATAACTTGTTGTCCATAAGTCAATTAAGTGACAACGGCTATGACATAATCTTTAATCAAAAATCTTGTAAAGCTATAAATCAGAAAGATGGATCAATCCTATTTACTGGAAAAAGAAAGAACAACATTTATAAATTTGATCTTTGTGATCTTAAATCTTAGAAAGTAACTTGTCTTCTGTCTGTTAACGATGAGCAATGGGTTTGGCACAGAAGATTGGGACATGTTAACATGAGGAGAATATATAAGCTTAACCAACTCAATTTGGTTAGAGGTCTTCCCAATCTGAAGTACAACCCAGAAGCTCTGTGTGAAGCATGTCAGAAGGGAAAGTTCTCAAAACCTTCTTTTAAATCAAAGAATATTGTCTCTTCCTCTAGGCCATTAGAAATTCTGCATATTGATTTATTTAGTCGAGTGAAAAATGCATCAATCAAAGGCAAGAAGTATGGATTGGTAATTATTGATGACTATAACAGATGGACATGGGTTAAGTTTCTAAAACACAAGGATGAGTAACATTATGTGCTTGTTGACTTCTGTAACCAAGTTCAAAATGAACAACAGTTTAGGATCATAAAGGTTAAAAGTGATCATGGTGGAGAATTTGAGAACAATATCTTTTAAAAATTCTTTAGTGAAAATCGCATTTCTCATGATTTCTCTTGTCCTATAACTCCTCGACAAAATGGAATGGTTGAAAGAAGAATAGGACATTGCAAGAAATGGCTAGAACCATGATTAACGAAACTAGTATGGCTAAACATTTCTGGGCAGAAGCAGTAAACACAACGTGTTATATTCAGAATAGAATCTCCATAAGACCTATTCTTGAAAAGACTCCTTATGAATTGTGGAAAAATAGAAAACCTAACAATTCATATTTCCATCCTTTTTGATGTACTTGTTATATTTTGAATACTAAAGAACATCCGAACAAGTTTGATTCTAAGGTCAAAAGTGCTTTCTGCTTGGTTACTCTGAATGTTCAAAAGGTTATAGAGTATACAATACAGAAACTTTGATTGTTGAAGAATCAATCAATGTTAGATTTGATGATAAGCTTGGCCATCAAAAGCCAAAGAATGTTGAAAATTTTGCAGATATGGAAATTCTAACTACAAACTCTAAATATTCAGAAGCAAAGGACAATTTAGAAGATCCTCAAACTACAACATCTATGGATAATCAGAGAAACTCTAAGGAACACTCACATAAAAGATCTTCTAGACTCAATTCAGCTCATCCAGAAGATGTCATACTTGGAAAGAAAGATGACCCCATCAGAACTATATCATTTCTAAGAAACAACAAAGAGTCACTAGTTGGATTAGTTTAAATGGTGGAACCAACTTCTGATGATAACGCTTCTTTGTTACACAAAACCGCTGTATCACACTAACCTTAGGATATTGAACACGTGTTTATGTCTCTAAAAGGTCACGCGTGCAAGTTATGGTGACGAAATCCCTAGGTAACTGTTCCAATCACTTCAAAAATAATGTTCTCTCCCTTATTGTCGGATTCATTAAATGTTTGCCATGATTATTATTCTAAAATTTGATGAAAATCTTTTATCGTCTATTTAAAATCTTTTATTAATTATTTGCTAACTACACACGTCTTCTCTATAAATAGTTTTTGAAACCGTTCATTTCATCATTTCTCTTTCGCTTTTCAAACCCTATATGCTTTTTGCCTCCTTTTCTCTCTTCACAAAAACCTCAACCGTTCATCAATGGCGACCGCTTCATCCTCTCAACAAAACCTTGCTGCTACCTCTAGCAATCCTCAAACTGAGGATTACGTTGAACCACGAAGGACTATGCTTCTTCCCGTGAATGAGTTGGAAGTAATCTGCGAATACATGGTTGAGCTGGAAAACATCAAAGAAAATGGGCATGATTTGTTCCCTACAGTTAAGTTTCAAGGTTGGGGAAATTTCTTTAATAGGTTGATTGGACCAATCTTCCCTCGCCTGTGTAGCAGGGAAAATCTGATATCGAAGCCATAAGATTGACTCGAATCAATATTTCATTTGAAATCGCCACCGCGCTTTATTTTTTTCAAAGGAAAAGGGAAAAGAACGAAAAACCCAAAGTTTTGTTTTTAAAAACAAGAAAGAGAACTCAGGTTCGGGTGTTGATTATATGAGGGGAAGGTTTAAAGCACCCCTCATATTTGTGGTACTCCACAGGAACCTTTTTGAAAATCTGTGTCGTGTGTGCTAAAAAAAAGAGTTTGTTTTATTTTTAAAATAAGCTCGGCAAAGCATTAAGCTTTGTGCCTACATACCTCCTCGGTGCAATGGAGAAGTCAGAGCTAATGTAGTTCCACTTAAAAGGGAAAACATTTTTAAAACGAATAAACACTTTATCGTCGTCGGAGAGAAATACTCAGCCATTGATCTTGAGCATGAGAACAAACGAGTTCTTTGCTTCGCAAATGAAAGAAGGGCTCCAACTCGGATAAAATCGACGAGTATGCCACTAGCTCTGTCACGCGGAAAAGATCTCATTATATCAATCAATTTCAAAATCGTGGGGTATAACCACTCGTTCCGACAATTAACAGTGTCTAAACTTTTGAAGAAAAAGCCACTAAGGGCAAAAAGATATTTTTAAAGAAAAACGTTTTGAAAATGATTGCAAACATAAGAAGGTTTTTGAAAAAGGGAGAAGATTTTGAAAATTTAAGAATGGGAGGAGATGAAGAGGCTATCCTATTGCGTAAAATAAAAGCTAAGGAAAGAAACGGTCTAACCGAAGAAGAAGCCAACACATGACATTGTGAGTCAAGGTAGATTTCCCATCCTTTGGAATATCAATACTAAACCAACATTATCACTTGGGGATCCAGATGAAATTATTATCTTAGCACCACTTTGCATTAAGCACATTAAAATTCTGACGAAAATCGGGCAGAGTAACGGCTGTTTTCGGGTAAAATCCTTATATCGATGCCTTGGAATTAACCATCAAGGGCTTTCAAGGAAATACCAGCACATACAAACAGACAACAATCCAATGCCAGACAGACAGAATAACAACAGAGAACAATATCATAAGGGTCCAGAGGTACTAAGTCCATAAGTCCGAATCTCCAAAATGCTCGGGATAGTAACCAATAGTCCAAAAGAGCCTTAGGTGTTTTTTAGATTTTGGTTGATTATTAGTGTTTTAGCATAAAAGTAAAGTATGGTCCAAGTGGACAAAAAGAAAATAGCGGAAACATAAACAATACGTCCAAATGGACAAAGAGAAAATAGCGGAATATAAACGTCCAAATGGACAAAGAGAAAATGGCGGAATGTAAATATGATGAAATGATAAAGCATAAAGCAATAAAGCACGAAATATAAAGAGCAATATAATAAATTGCGGAAATTAAAGTTAGTTGTTAGATGTTAAAGATAACCATCTTGAAACTTGTCAAGTATGTTATCAAAGTTAGTAAGAAAGATCGATGGTGAGTGAAAGATGTTCTCGGATTTAAATTCAATGAACATTTATCAGAAGCTTGATAAGATCATAGCGACTACACGATAAACCTTCATAAGTCTTAAATCAACCGCATACAATTCTCTTCCATATTTGATCTTTTTTTATTCGGGACACGAAATATTGCGCTATGTTAAGCAGATCGCCAAGTGATTTATATAGAAATCACCCTACAACGAGGCCGGTCAAAACTTTATGTGCTAATGCATGCGAGAGAAGCGATATGTAGATCACTCTCCGAAAGCAATACCGCACGAAAAGAAAAAGGTAACGATCTAGTCTTTACCAATAATCCATATGAATTCTCAAGGTATTAAGACTTTCATCGATCAAAAGAAAAAAGAAGGAGAAGAAGAATAAAATGCATAAAAGATAATCAACTCACACTATCATTAATATCATTCATCTAATATTATGGATTTGGTCATTTCAAACCTATCAACATCCTAGATCCAATGATATTAATGAAGTGGAGGAAGAAGGAAGCCAAAACAAGCATAAAAAAGGCAAAAAACACATTCTGTCCCAGGGGATCTCGATTTGCCTAAGGAGGAAATCGATTTCCTTAGTGCAGGTTTTCAAATCTGGCGCAGAAACGTAATGGAAATCGATTTCCCTAAGGAGGAAATCGATTTCCTCTGTGCAGTTTTCAAAAAATCAGTATTAGGAAGCATAAAACTTGACTTAAGCAAACATACAAACACCTTATGATCACATATCAATTGGAGCACGAATTTTCCATCAAATCTCCATCAAATAGGACCAATATAGCATCAAAGATGCATCACATACAAGCACAAAAGAATCACATTATGATGGATGAATAAGGATGAAGAAAATTACCAAATCTTGAACAAAACTTAGATCTACTTCAAGAATCACCAACACAAATCTTGATCTCTCAGCAATTGAAGAAAAAAGAGTGAAATGGATGGTGGTTTAGCTCAAAGTTTGTGAGGTTCAAGATGTAACTCACAAACTTTATGAAAGAAAAAGAGCTTTGGTGAATTTGGTAAGGATGAGGAGAGAAATTGCAAGGGGTTTGTTGGCTCTCAAAGCTTGAGAAATGAGAGAGTAGAGACCTCTATTTATAGGATGAGAGCAAGAGTAGTGGTAGTTTGGTCTTTTTGCATTTGGTAATTAGCTTATGTTTAATTGGTGTTTAAATGGTATTTAAATGGTAAAATGGTATTTAAATGGTAAAATGAAGGGAATTAATTTTGATGAGGTGGAAAATTGGTAAAATAACAAAAATGATCAAAGAAAAAAGGTGCCAAAATGATGTCACACTTCCCTCTCTATTTTTTTGAATTTCTCCCCAGAGAAAGCGATTTCCTTCTTAGGTAAATCGATTTCCTTCTTCAAATTTTCAAAAATTTGCTTCCTTGCATTGTTTTGATTTTTGCCCGATCTTTTACCTGTAAAATATAAACAAAAGAGACAAAATGCATATTTTTGGATTTTGGTTAGTATAAACAAATAAAAAGCTAAAAGTGCTTGATGATTTCCCTCAGAGACGATCAAAATATCAAGGATAGAGCCTCACAATGGTGCTCTTGATTGATGACTGAATGCAATTGATGTATGATCTTAGGGTCAAAAATTGGGGTATGACAGCCTGGTTAAAGAATTCTGAATTCATGCGGTTACTTCGTCTAAGGCGATTCTGTCATTCTTCATGGGTAAACAGATCGTTATCACCGAAAACCTAATCAGACGGTTAATAGGTTTTGAAGAAGAAGGAGTTGTTGGCATTGTTGATGGAAGACCATACATGTCACTGGTTTATGCTGAAATCTTCAAAAACGGGGAAGCTTATTCAAAATTCAAACATCTGAAGGAGTATTACTAGGTTTGGGCAAAAATCTTCCTGGGTCGTATCTTCCACCGAAAAGCAACAAGTTCTTCAGACAATTCCAATGCTGGTCAACAATACCTACTATACTGCCTCAGTAAAAATATCAAGATTGATTTACCCTATCTACTCTTCAAACATTTTTGGACTCATGTCAAGGAAACTAGAGAAGAAGAAAGAAATCGAAAGACTAAAGGCAAGAGAAAACTGGATTCCTCTTTCAAGGCTAATATCGGACATTCTGACGGATAATGGTCTGATAAAACATCTAGAAGATGCCAACTTGCTAAAAGAGTTAGACCAAACATGTGGAAAAGCTCTAAATGGGAAAAATCTAAAGAAGATGAGCATCATTGAGGAACTCGTCTACAAACCCACTTCTTACACTGTAAGCTTCATCACAAGAAGGAGAGTTCAGATTGATGATTTAGTTTGCAATATTGAAATGTAGAAGAAGCTTTTTTGAAGAACTTTGACTTCCATCTTTGAACGTCCTCCTTTAAGAATCAAGCGCACCATATCAAGTGGGTCATAGCCTCTAATTCTGGATATTGTACTTCTGAACCTAAAGTTATATGGTTAGAGGAAAATAAATCCTGTTGCATCTAATAGGTATATACCTTTGCATCTGAAGACATATGGCCAGAGGAAAATAAATCCTCTTGCCCCTTGATAGGAATTCAGTCCTTGGTAATAGCACCTAAAATTGTGCATCCTAAATTCCTAAGATCCTTGAAAGGGTTAGTTAACATGATTATTTTATGATGTCATTATTTCATGCAAATGTTATGCATTAGGTAAAGCACAAGGTAGTAAGGACAAACAAGTCCTATAAGCAAAACCTGCATGGAAATCAAGTGGTTAGTTAACAATCAAGTCACACAATTGTCCTTAGGTTTAAAGGATTGCATGGAGTCCATAGGTAGGTACCCTCCCCACTGAAGTTTAGTTAGTTCAACCTGTCCTAAAATTGTAACCGGGTTCTAGGGAGCTCATATCACGGTTCTTTCTCAAAAGCATTATCTCAGTCAGCGCTCGAATGGCTGACCGAAAACATCTTGAAAGATTGATCTTAATGAGTGTAGCATCGAGTATCAACCAGCTTCGGTCAGGAATCCGAAGCCAACCACCTCGCTACTTCCTATTGGCCAAAGTCAAGTTCAACTAGGGTTTTAAGGGTAAATTAGTGCTTAATGACACCACGCGGTAGCCAAATGTCTCCTCGATCATATTCAAGGGCCATCAGGACAAACCAAAGTGTCACACTAACGGTGGCCACCATATTAACCATATTGGGACGAGTCGTACAGTCTCCTTGGTCTATTGCCACATACCTAAGGTATCTCGATATTCGGGTTAGAATCTTTCAAACATGAACATTCCCAAGCAGTACCCTTAAAAATAAAGCAAACAAGGCAAACAATTAAAAAGATTTAAAGTGATCTAAAACTTTAAGGTAACCCCTCTTTTATATACATCCCCAACAGAGTCACCAGTTCTGTAATACGGTGGGAGAGCTGACTTTTTTAAATGTGCGGATAGCTAGAGTCGTCACCGAATTTTATTTTATCGAACTAGGAAAGGCAAAAAGAACAGGAAAGCCCTTTGAAAAAGATTGAGTTCGGGGGGTAGGTTATACAAAAGGAAGGTGTAAGCACCCTTTGTATCCATGGGCTCTTAATTGCTTAGCTCACTTGTTTTTGCTTGAATTGTTTGAAAAGTGTCGTGCATGTTTAGATAAAGTTTGAAAAAGGACTTTAACTTTGTAAATAGAGTGTAGCCTTTGAAATTGTTTTGAAAAGGGGTGTATAAAGTAATTTGAAATTTTGATTTGAGCAAGCAATTAGGAGGTAGATACCCTAAAGTTATAAGGTCTAACTTGTTCTTTAAGTCTTTACTTTAATCTTTACTTTAAGGGAAAGAGACTATCCACACCATTAGTTAGTGGGAAGTCCTTTCATTGGATGTAAAGGGTGATCGAAAAGTCATCGAGTAATCATAGGGCTATCCATACCACAATGAGGGTAGGAAGTCCTATGCATTGGATGTGAATAGTCATAAAAGGCAACAAGTAAGGATACCTTAGCATTCAAAGGGACTATCATCATTTAATCGAGGGACAAGATCACTTAAATCATAGGAAACATCGAAGGGACCATGATCTTCAAATCGGAGGGACTATGATGATCTAAATCGGAGGCAACATTTACTAAGGTATCTGATCCGCTGTCGCGCGCGGATCAAAAACGAGTATTTTGAAAACGCAATATAGCGACAATGACTCGAGTCGTATCACAAGGATTCTTGTTTTGTTATTAACTAATATAAATAAAATTGGGGTTTATGGTCTTAGATCAATTTATGAACCATAGAGCAAATAAGTGATTAAAATAAGTGATTATAAAATAAGCTAAAACGACAATTTGCTGATTCGGTTCCTATCTATCATTGATTATTGTAATTCCAACCTCCTAAGCGGATTATCTATTCCTATTCGATCATAATATCCATTGACAAGCGCAATTGATAGTATAAGTTGTATGTTCCTATTATCCGAATTAAGCAAATGGGATTAAGTTTCATGAATTAAGCAAACATGAATTAAACGGACACGATAACGAATTAAGCAAACGATAACGTGACTATAGTTAGGAACAGAAATCAATCGGTATAAATCAATAATATTCTATATAACTCGAATTAAGCAAACAAGACATATAGATTAATATCGAAAAGGAAAAGAAATTGAATTAAAGATTAAAAACCTCAAAGTACTGGAAACCGTAACCAGCAGAAATTGCCTTCGGGGATTAGTTCCTCATCATTCGTACAAAGCTTTCAAAATTATTTTGTAAAAAGTAAACGTGAATGTAAACAATACGGCCAGACCTAGGTAAAATGGGAGAGACAATAATTCGGGTCATAACCGAACAAGGTCAAACAAACATAACTCAGGCCCAAACTAATCGACCCAAAACTAAATAAAACTAATGCTGCAGCTTCAAACGAAATTCCGGAAAATATCCATTCCGAATCTGACTTCTACTTTAACACGAGAATTGTAGCTCTTTTTCTTAGCTTTCCGACGATTACTAGAACGCTTCGATCGGATTCCCGGAGCTCTAGTTATGATCGTTTCTATACAGACTGCTAAAGCTGAAAATTAAATACGAAAATCAAATAACAATAAAAATAAATTAAAATATAAAAACATAATAAAATAGAAAAATAAACAAACCAAACCATAGAAATTCCTAAGTACAAACATAAAGGAACGTGCATCAAAATGCACTGATCAAATTCCCCCACACTTGAACTTTTGTGCTCCGAGCAGAATTAAATCAAACTCAAGAAACACACAACATCTGTTACTCACTCCAGACTACAACCTCTTCTGCGGTTAAGGTTGCATCAAAAGGTACTAATCTTTCACACTAAAGATATCGTAGGAACACAATTCCGCAATTGTGCGGTCATAAGCTTCCTGAACTTACAAACCACTTCGAATCATGTTATTATGCCAAAGTCTAACTTACTCATTCTCCTTTTTACTCTTTTTCATTCTGGCGCAATCACATTAAGCCCGTTATCTCCACACACTCATAGTAAGGCTACCGGTTAGTGACTCTGATCTCTTCTTTTCTTTTTTTTGCATGGGGTTCTGGTACCTAAGTGGTATACCCTTTTTATTTCCCAATTGTAGTTGCGCGGGATCGGACCGTAATCCTCCCTACCAAGTTCAACACCAGAAACCTCTGAACCAACTAACAACGGAACTTGAATTTTTTTTTTAGGTTCTACAACCATTGGGTTAAGTGACCGGGCGAGGGTCACCAAACTTAGAAGGTGCATTCCTTTTTTCTTTTTTCTTTTTTTTTTTAAATTTCGGTCACTCACTTATTTTCATCGGCTTCCTTACGTAGAGCATGTGTGAGATGGTGCCGACTGCAAAGATAAACTACTCAAGAGCTATCAGAGAATGATAATTCAAGGCTATATCATAACAAGTATTCAAAAAAATTCTCATACTCAGGGGACTTACGGTATTAAGACGATACCGATCTTGTGAACTTTTCCCAAGTCTTCACAACTAACCTCATATTAATCTATAGCCTAAAAATTTCAAAGAAGTTTTTTTTTGAAATAACTAAAAACAAAAGCAAAGAAAATTAATGATTCCCTCCCCCACACTTAAGACATACATTGTCTTCAATGAAAGAACATAAATATAAAATAAGAGTGAGAGAAAAGAAATAACACACCCGAGTAGTCAAGGAGGATATGTGATCACATAAGCAGCCTTTCCCAAAGAGTGATCTTCTACATTCTCTTCTTCCAAAGTGGGGCTCTCATGGAGTAGCTTTGGGTAATGCTCATCGTCCTTAAAAAGTGGTTTAGCTCCTTCGCCTTTTATTCCAGGATCAAAGAATGTTCTTCTAAAAGTAAAAGTGTCGAATGGGCATGTGATCTTCTTTTCCACAACATCAAAGATCAAAAGATTGAAGGGCTGCCTCACTATTTTTGTTTTATCTTCCACTTCAATTGAGACCCTATGCAAAATCATAGATGGGCTAATATAGGAAATTTTAGTCAAAGTCCACCCAATCGCCTTCTTATGCTTCTTCAAAACCTGCAAAATCTTATTTTCTTGATCAAAATCAAGGTCAAAAGAAGTTATAACTAGAAGTTTTCCACTACTCTCCAAATAAGCATATTCTGGGTTTTCATGGAGTTGTTTTAGCTCTAAGGACGTGGGCTGCTCGATGGATGGAGTGTTTGGGGCAGCCGGGATGTCAAGAGCTTCAGCCGCATAAACGACTTCATGTATGACTTTATCTGCATGAGAAACATCAACCTGCAAGGAAGCCTCAATCTCAGCACAAACAGAGCAAATTTTAGTGTCAGTACAAACATCACAAGAGTAAACATCATCAAAACCAGACAATGATGGAAAGTCATCTGCAAACAAATCAGTATAAGTATCATCAACAGTTTCAGAAAGCAACTCTATTTGAAAATCAGATAGCTCTTCCAAGGGTTGTTGGTTTGATCCTTTAGCTTGCTGCATGGCATTCATCAAAGTGGCAAGCTGTCCAATCTGTGTTTGCAAAGTCTGAAGAGTAGAATCTATTTGTTGTTGATACTGGAGATTATTTGCAGCCATTTGTTTGACAATATCCTCTAGTGAAGGTTCGGAAGGTGCAGAGCAGACAACGTGAAATTCCTTCAGATGCTCATGCAGATTCTCGCCTGCAAAACCATTAAACCTAGGCAACAAATGTGTTAAACCATATTCCAATTCAAAAGGCGCATCTGCCGCAGGATAGTCAATACATAAACCATTATAGTTCACATTAGGGACAGCCAACTGCGTCAAAGTTCTTTGTTCAGCCATGGTTTCAACAAACACAGAAATACCCATTATGTCCCACATAGGCAGAAACAAATAAAAAGAAGGAAAACGATTAAAATAAATTTAGAAAAATATAAAAACACGAAATTTAATCTACTTAAGGCAAATACGAATTTTGGGAATTTTTTTGGAATTTTCTGAAACTATGAAAAAAGAAAATAAATCGTAAAAAATAGAAAAATAACGAATTTGCGATTTTGGGGGCCAAAATCCTTTAGAATTCTATTCTAAAGGAGTACTGTTTGCCGATTTCTTTCTGGTATTCAGGAAAAATTTCGGAGTAAATCGAGACAGTAGCTTCCAAACTTACCTGATAGGATAGAAAACTTATCACTGTAATGCAACCGGTATTGCAACCCTGAAAATCAACAAACACACCACAAAAAAAAAACAAGAAAAATCCTAGAAAGAACATTATACCTATGACTCTAATATCGGTTAATAACAACAAGAATTCCCGGCAACGGCGCCAAACAAACATAACTCAGGCCCAAACTAATCGACCCAAAACTAAATAAAACTAATGCTGCAGCTTCAAATGAAATTCTGGAAAATATCCATTCCGAATCTGACTTCGACTTTAACACGAGAATTATAGCTCTTTTTCTTAGCTTTCCGACGATTACTAGAACGCTTCGATCGGATTCCCGGAGCTCTAGTTATGATCGTTTCTGTACAGACTGCTAAAGCTGAAAATTAAATACGAAAATCAAATAACAATAAAAATAAATTAAAATATAAAAACATAATAATATAGAAAAATAAACAAACCAAACCATAGAAATGCCTAAGTACAAACATAAAGGAACGTGCATCAAAATGCACTGATCAGTATCCCTATGCTCAAGGGACTTGACTATTATTCTTTGAAAGGCAACATAAGAGAGGATTACCCTAAAGGTGGGTGTATGAAAAAAAGTCGTTGATTTATTTAATCATGAAAATTAGGGTTATTCTAGTTTGATTTTATCTTGTCCTACAATCCTATTATCATCTAACAGTTATATAATGCAGAAAATAAAAGCAGAAAAATAAAGTCGTACGCTATTATAATGTTTCGGGGAGGGGATTACATAACCAAAACGGGGGGTGCGGAAAGTAAAAGCGGAAAAGTAAAGGCCCTAATTACTATTACATCAAAAAATTGGCAACTTATACACCTTCTAGAATTTAAACGAACAATTAAATAAATACTTAAATAATAGCAATTAAAACAAGCATGCGCATAGAGTATTAGATGAGAAGAGACGATAGCGAAGAAGAAATTAGGGTTAGTAAAAGATTTAGGTTAGTGATTAATTAAAACCTGATTACCTACATTACTTAAATCAAACCTAATTAACTAAATTAATTAAATCAAACCTAATTAACTAAATTAATTAACTCTAATTAATTGCCTAATTAATTAAAAATTATGTCAAAAATAACTTGATTAAAAACCCTTAGAGTCTAGTTAATTAAAACCCTAAATTTAAATATTTACTAATTAGTCAAACTAAATAAAAACAAAAGTTGATTAAAAATTAATCCTAAAGTTTTTTTGATTTTATTGTTGTGTTAAGAAAATCAAATTATGTTAGTTTAAAGAAAAATAGTAATGAAATTAACAAAAACTAGAAAAAAAAACAAATAACTAAGGGCGCTTGATCTGGTGTGTCAGTCCTCTGAGTGTCCATCGTCGGGAAGCGCCTCCAGGATCGCTGGATATCGCTCCGTGATGATCTAAGGGCTGGGGTGACCCGGTGTATGGTGGGCGCATGTAAGCTTGTTGCATGGGATTTGAAACAAAGAATAGCAAACAAAAGATCATAAATAAAACATAGGACCCTAGGATCGAACCTAGGTCCTTTAAGTCCCACGCGTATTACACTGGCCAGTTGTACCAGATCTTTTGGATGTTAGTGTAATAAAGTCAATCAAATAAATATAAAGTATTATAAACCAAAAGGAAGTCAAACGAGACGATGTGGGACCCTCGCGCGCCAATCAAAGTGGAGAGAGAATAAGAAATTGTTGACTGGCCAATCAAACATCCCTACGTGTGGTCAACGTTTTAGACTTACTATTCTCCTTCTCCTTCCTTCAACCCTGCGGAATCTCCTATGGAATCTTCGATGAATTTACCTGAGTTATAAACACATTTGTGACCTGTGTTATGAGTTACCTTGGGGAGCTTGAGGATACTACTTAAGTTTCTTCTTATGCTCTAGGTCGACTTGGGATTGCTGATCAAAGAAGATTAAGCAGATCCTCTGATGATTTAATAATGTTTAGAAAATTGTTAGCTCTCCGTTTAGGGTTGGCTTAATTTTTATAAAAAAATAAAATAAAAGGATAAGTATGTATAAATGTATAAGAACAACAGGTACAACATAGATCCCACTGAGATGATAAAACATGTTATGTTGGAGAAATTCAGCATCTTAAATAACATGTCACATGGGATGTTACAACATCATGCCGAGCTGAAGTGACGAATTAAATTTGTGTGATTTAATTACTACAGAAGATTGCAGAATATTCAAGGATATTGTGCAAATCAAATAAAGATATGATATATTATATGATAGGTCTGAAGAATCAATATGAAGATTTGAAGAATCATTCAGAAGAATCAAATTAGAATATTTAAGATTATATAGTTTCTAATTATAGAGATATCCTCGAAAACTAACAGATTGAAGACCTTGATTGTAGAAGAAGTTACTGCTATATTATAACAGCAAATTTGTTGTGATTGAAGGCCCAAATCCAGTTGGGTATAGGTTATAAATAGAAGACTTTGTAACCTAGAAAAACAAAACAACCACCAAGTATAAAAGATGTAATCATTAGGGTTTGTCAAGGTAAACCTCCCGGCTTGTGGGAAGGTTACCTATGTGATCCTCGAAGCCTGTAATCAAGAGGAGTGTTGTTCTTGGAGGAAGCTCTGAAGTAACTCCAAGTTCGTGGTCATAGTCAAGTTCTTGGCTAGGGATTGTCAGGGAAGTGTGTCTTCCAAACTGATTTTTATTTGGGATTAGAAGGAGATGGATATTTGGCCGTTGCTACAGCTCTTGGGACTGGAGAAATGTACAACATCATTACGATGATTGGAAGTTGAATGGGGATATTCCATATCTATGGAGGACCTAGGTAGAAGGGTCATTGGGTAGGGATTAAATGAAGGGTTGTAAGCTTGGGACTATTTTAGCTCAGTGTTAATACTACTGATAGTGGACTTCATTCCTGGCTTGGTATTCCTCTAGAGTAGGTGTGATTTCATCGAAATGGGTCAACAATTTCTGGTGTCTTTTATCTTTCAGTTTGGCATAATTATGTGTATATTCTTTGCTGATGATTAAGAGTTGATACTTTCCATATCTCTTTTTTTTCTCCAGGGAAGAAACTAAATACAAAGATTGAGAATACTTGAATGATTGTGATTTGATGTTTTAAGAAGTAGGTTCTCACAGGTGTTGGCTAAAGGAAGCTATGTCTTGTCCTATGCTTTTAGGAAGCATGAAGGGTCCTTGTATAAAATCTCAAGAGGAAGCTGAGGGAAATGCTTTTAAGAAGCTTATGGGTCCTTGTATTATAAGCCCAATAGAACGCTAGTCAAGGGTCATCGAGGGTCCTTTTTGTAGCACAGGAGAAAGTTATGTTGGTCTGACCTTATTTAGCTCTAAGCAAAGGGGTAAGAGGTTTCACCGGGAAATAATCCTCTTTGGGTGGATATGCTCTATTGTTTGAACTAAGGGTTTCAAGATGTTTCACCGAGAATAATTCATCTTGTGGGGTAATAAACTATGTTGTCTAATTTGGAGAGGCTTCACCGGGAAGTAATCCTCAATCCTGTCATAATCCTATAATATATATATATATATACAATTTATTTGTCTAAGGGTTTTCTCTCTGACAGAGATCTAAGCGGAATATATATACCCATTTTATATTTGACAAATATATAGGAAGTATAGCAGGTTTAACAAGTATATATATGATGACAAATATAACAAGTATAATATGTATATCAATTGTAACAAGTTATAGACAATAATTTAAATATGAATGCAGAAAAATATTTTTGATGTTTTTTAAGTGTTTTATGAATGTATTTTTAGATGCTTTATGATTTATCTGCAAAGAATAGAAAACTGATGGGTCTTACACTCTAATAGAGGCCTATAAAGGTATTTACATAAAAGGTTTTTTTGGACTTACTGTAACACCCCAAACCTACCCAACGAATATTAATAAAATCAGAGTGCGGAAATTCAACATACAATTGGGATGTCACATTCAACTTAAAACAACAAACAACTTAATCACATATATCATAGATACGTAGCACATAACTCGGATGAACCGATTAAAATCTGTTTACTCTTTTTAAAAATAAACAACTTTTATTAATAATAATAATATATTTTACTCAACTTCACTTCGTGCAATATTTTCATTCAATTAAAACAACTTCACAACAACATATTGCTTCACAATTTCCACTTAAAAGTTAACATTTTATAGTTATAACAACAATTAATAAATAACAACAATCGTTCAACCCCCCGAGTGCTACGTATCAGAGCAAGACCCAACTCGGACTAACAGCAACTAAAGACTTCATAAAAATACTTTGAACATTCACAGCTATTCTTGAGTACCTGCCCATTTCCCATGGTAGGGGAAACATCAGCAGAAAGGTGAGATATCCAACAATATAAGCAAGCGTATGATAAATAATATATTAAGATTAGATCATACAATATCACCACTTCATACTTATTCAAACACCAGTTATAATAACATATAGCAACAACACTTATAATAATTATTTACCAACAACAATTATGATAACAATATTCAGTAACAAGTATAACAACAACTAGTAACAACAATTAGCAACAACAACTATATTAATAGTTATAATAATTATTTCCCCATTTAAATCATCACAACTTAATAACAACAACCACTTATAACAACAACAACTTACAACAACGACAACTTATATCAACAACAACAACGTAATAACAACAACAACGAAATAACAACAACAACTTCAAATGCGACTCAACTGTGCAAATGCATGTGGTACCATTTGGAGTAAATCACACAAGTTCATACAACAAGCACACGATTAATAGCGTACACCCAGTTCGACAATTACACAACATTACACACGAAAATGTATATCGATTCAGTAAAATTCATCTACTGTGTTTGAAAATATTTATACAAGATAGAACATAATTTTAGCTTTCCAACGGTCCAAACAGCGCGTCAAATGGACACCGGAGTCAAAAATTGTGAATTTTCTAAGTTTTCGGAAAGCGCAAACACCAGTATCATACACCGACACAACAAAACTTCATTACACACCAATTAAATTTTATTTCCAGAACATGAAACTATTTTTATAATAAAATACACATTATTAGCTTTCTAGCGCTTCGAACGGGGACTCAAACGGACTTACGGATCAAAATATATGAATTTTTGAAGTTTTCTCCAAAACTAGATTTTTGCCAAGAAACAACTACGGGTTTTATGCATTTTTCCATTAAAATCCAACCAATTCAATTATTTTTCATAAAACAAACACATATTCATTCATACCTAACATATAGTAGTGAATTGGAATCATAAAACATGAATTTTAACACATTGATTTTGATCCCAAATCTCAAACCCCGTCATACCAAATCCCTATAACTCAACCCAAAAACTCAATTTTCCTCCTTCGATTCAGTTGCAAATCAATTTCGACCAACACAGAGACATAGCACTATAATAGTTATACTCAACCAACATTAATCCGTTTTTCTGCACTTAATTCCTCAATAATAATAATAATTATAAACCCTAGGTTAATTCCCCACAACAATTGATTGAACTTTTATAACCTTATTCACAGACATCAATCAATTTCAACATCAACAAAATTCAATCTCAAAGATACAAACAACCACACAAAACAGAGACAATCCATACAATCATAACCCTCACATATCATTCATCATAATCGCGTTTATAGAGCTAGAACCCCACCCTTACCTTGGATTGGAGGTCGCTCTCTATTCTGGTTGCACTTCGTTGCAGCCATAGTTCCAACCTTGCTCTTTCTCTTTCTCTGCAGCTTTGCAATTTTCTACGATAAATCTCTTTTTCTTCTCTAGAGCTCCAAACCCTTATTATTTCTTTCTTATAATAAACCTAATCCTCTTATTCCATTTAATCCAATATATAATAATAATAATAATAATAATAATAATAATAATAATAATAATAATAATAATAATATTCCTCTATTGGGCTCAACTTCTCTACACCTCCTTATTATTCCATACCACCATAAAATAAACCCAACCAACAACTCATATTCCAATATAATAATAATTATATTATTTCTACAACTCCAATATAATAATAATTATATTATTTCTACAACTCCAATATAATAATAATTACCACATAACAACTTAAACCGACATAATAATCCAATTTCTCCGATAAATCCCAACTTCGACCAATTTCCAATTATTAAATCCTTAATTAATTTAATTAAATAATTAATTAAATTCGGGGCGTTACAACTCTCCCCCACTTGGATATTTTCGTCCTCGAAAATCTATCCGACACAACCATCCTCAACTTGCTTATACTCGACTATACAACATCACAACATACTCTTATCAACAGATTTTCGTTATAGCATCCTTCACTTTACTCACCATCAAGATAGCAAGATACGTCTATACCATCCAACACGATTTTCGTCCACTATCAACAAGGGATTCAGGGTGATCAAGTCTTCAATTTGTCAATAGACAGCCGAGAACGATATCAAAGTATAAACCATCATTACCAACATTAATAGTGTTCTTTTCCAAATTGTACTCACCGACTCGCATTTCCGATCCTAACTCACAATTCAAAACTTCCCAACAACTTCTACAACTTTTTCCAAATTTTTAGCAAGAATCACCCAACTTCAAACACATTTATCGCTTTCAATACAGACCTCCCAAACACAAAATTATATTCCAAAATGAAGGGGATTTCGTGTAGATTCCATAACTTCAAGAATCGCTTAAATCCGGTTTACGAGTATAAAGTTATCATCCTTGCAATGGGACTGGTCCAAAACTCCTGTATGCAGAATTTTCCAAAAATCAGCATCAGACCCAAATATTAAAATGCACTTTTCTTCCTCTTCACAAATTTCCTAAAGACAAATCTTATATGCAAACTGTAGGGAATTTCGTAAGCTTTCCAAAAAGTCCAGAATCGCTTCAATCAGAATCACGAGTAAAAAGTTATGCCCCTTTTACTGACAGCTGTTCCATAACAGCAAAAATCAGAATTTAAGGTTGATGGACATAAGTTACATCTCTCTATCTTGCTTCCAAGATCTACCAACATCCTTTCTTCATTCAATACGCTTCAACTTGTCAAACAACTAAAATCTTAAATCCATGTTACCTCGGAAAACAACACAACTTAAACAATACTTGCATTGTCGCCAACTGCAGCACACCAACATCTTACAACTGAATAGATCCGAGAAGCACCGCTTCTCCCCCACTTAGCTTAAAGCCAACTCCTGTAACCAACAACTGGAAAACAAACAAGTACCGACAGTGTTTCACACACTTGTCGCATACGAAGGGATAAATAATATTAGACAACACTGGCCGGACAGACCGACCTGCTCTGATACCAATTGTAACACCCCAAACCTACCCAACATACAATTGGGATGTCACATTCAACGTAAAACAATAAACAACTTAATCAAATATATCATAGATACATAGCACATAACTCGGATGAACCGATTAAAATCTGTTTACTCTTTTTAAAAATAAACAACTTTTATTAATAATAATAATATCAATTATTCAACTTCACTTCGTGCAATATTTTCATTCAATTGAAACAACTTCACAACAACATATTGCTTCACAATTTCCACTTAAAAGTTAACATCATATAGTTATAACAACAATTAATAAATAACAACAATCGTTCAACCCCCCGAGTGCTACGTATCATAGCAAGACCCAACTCGTACTAACAGCAACTAAAGACTTCATAAAAATACTTTGAACATCCACAGCTATTCTTGAGTACCTGCCCATTTCCCATGGTAGGGGAAACATCAGCAGAAGGGTGAGATATCCAACAATATAAGCAAGCGTGTGATAAATAATATATTAAGATTAGATCATACAATATCACCACTTCATACTTATTCAAACAACAGTTATAATAACAAATAGCAACAACGGTTATAATAATTATTTACCAACAACAATTATGATAACAATATTCAGTAACAAGTATAACAACAACTAGTAACAACAATTAGCAACAACAACTATAACAATAGTTATAATAATTATTTCCTAATTTAAATCATCACAACTTAATAACAACAACCACTTATAACAACAACAACTTACAACAACGACAACTTATATCAACAACAACAACGTAATAACAACAACAACGAAATAACAACAACAACTTCAAATGCGACTCAACTGTGCAAATGCATGTGGTACCATTTGGAGTAAAACTCCCAACTTAAACATATGCCAGGTGTCATACCCCAAATTTGTCCTACCCCTTAACTTCTAACTGGCTTAGGCCTTGCATTCATGCACATACATCACTTAGGTCATAATCCATATCCATGCATTCATATCATAGGTGTTATTCAAGGGCTAGCAAGAAAAGCTCCATTGCAAAGAAGTCGATCAAAGAATGAGGAGACTGAGGTATAATCATGTGGCTCTATGTTCATTGAAGTCCTCCTGGATTGGGGTGTCTCTCTGCTTCAAATCAGGGCATTGGTTAGAGGGTACAAGCTTGCAAATCATCTGGTCCTTTAAATCAGGGTTTCGTTGATCAAAGTCAACCAGTTGACTTTCTGGTCAACATTTAATCAGGAGTGGATTCTATGAATGAGAAGCTCTCATACTGACTATGTGGACGTGTTTGTTTGACTGGACTTGACTGGAAGGGATTTAATCGGGAATTTCATCAATAGTCGGAAAAATCAGAACAGTTGACTTTTGGGTCAAAATCAGAAGAATCATTCAAATATCGACTTTTGGTGGAAAAACCGGTCAAATAAAGTCAAGGAAATGAGAAAAATCAAGGAACAATCAAAACTGCCAAATTTGGAAAGTTAGTTGAAATGGGAATTTGCCAAAAGAGGAAAGTTCTACACTTAAAGAATTTTTGAGTGAATTTCCAATTGGCTGGGCAGCTGACTTCAGGTTCGATTATCATGTTGAAAACGACAGAATTTTAAGACAAGCTCAACATAAAAAGTGTTCAAATCATAGCCCTTTACTACTCCCTAGTTGGGAGTTCTTCCATTTGACGCTTGGATCAAGAGATATTGAGCGTTGAAGTTTTCAGAATTACATTCACTCAAGTCATGAAGCTAGGCACAATTCTGGTCGTACGTGACATATTTCATCGAGCACGTGGCGTGCCAACTTTGAAGCCAATTCTAGGGCAATTCAGGATTTCTACAAATGCAAACTTGGCATCATCTCAATCCTTTCCATGTGCTCTACCCAACAAAGCAAGAATCAAGTCATTTGGACAAAGAATGAATCATTTATAAAGCTCCAAAGTCACCCTTTCGCAAAGTCAAAGCCACGCGTCTGGCTAGCCAAAGTTCCAAGTCATGACCTGGCATTTGCACAAACACGTGGTGGGCTGAATTCGTGTCCACATTTCTTCTTCCACAAGCATCCATTTTGGACAAACTTGGTCTCTAACGACTCTTTGACGTGATATCTACCTAATGGATCCAAGATCACTGAGTTCAGACACGCATGGGTCAAGAGAGAGGCATTCAAAGTGGTGCCCTCACTAAGTCATGTTTTGGCCGAGAATGCAAGTCAAATCCAGGTCACACGCAGGCAAGGCATGCACAAAAGAGAGCCTCATAATCATTTCCATGCAGGTAGCATACGTGGAAGAGCATTTCAAATGCAGAGCCTGATTCTCTAAGTGTTGTGAAACTATTCACTACACTACACCACACCATAATACTCCATACACCTCATGCACCATATATAAACTAAAATCTCTTCACAACTCACTCACACACTCTCATTTTTTTACACACTTTTTCTCATTTCTCAAACTCACTCTCTTCTCTCTCGGATCCTTTTTTCTCTCTTCCATCACTTACAAAGTTTGTTACAACTTGTAACAAACTCAACGAACTCAACCATCAAACCTTCATCACCATGGCTCTATCTTCATCTATAAGCCAAGAACAAAGCCTCTTCTTCCTCTGAATCAATAAACAGAGCTCATCTCCTTCATCAATGGTGAAATTCTGCATTCCATGATTCAAAGCTTCTTGCGCGTAGCTGGAGGTTCTTACACGTTCAGCATATTGTAGTCAAGCTATCACACACTCCTCCTCGCATCTGTAACGGCGGTAACATAGATTCCGAGCTCAGTTTTCTTCACAAGGTAGATCGAGTTGGATTGCACGTTGAAGCGAGTTTTAAGCATAATTGAGCATTTATTTTGCTCAATCGGAATTCTCTGAAGCTTTCTGGATCGTTACCACGCTTCAAATCCTCCGTTAAAGATCTCTTCAGACTACTCCGATCTACAGGTAAACTCATGTCCCTAAGTCCATGCATTCATCATCGTTTTGCATGATTCTTGATGGTATCTCGTACGAAATTGCTCACTGATCATTAACCCTATGATTGCTTCCATTTATCTTGCATGTGGACAGTTTAATTCCAGATCCAATTTTTAGGGTTCTTAGATATTTTCGTTCGATTCCTTAGTTTCGTTCTATGTCTGTGAAAACTATTAGCATATCTGGAATTAGATGATTGAAACGATTGTGATGATGTATGTTTACTGAATTTCTGGAAATTGCGGCCACCACTCACGGTGGCAGACGGTGGCCGGAGGTATTAAGATGACGAGACTCTGTTTGTAGTTTCTTTTGGTTTTGATTTGGAATCTGTGACGTGGCGTGGTATCACTGGTCCGTTCTTTAATTTTGTCTTTACTCAAATGATTGGAATGTGAGGTGTAGCGATAGGATTGGTTCAGGTTTTAACAAGTTATCCTTTTTTAACCAATCGACCCCTGACACGTATAATATCACATGTGCAATAAATAAATGAAATAGAAAATGAGATATTGGACCATGCGCATGTGGGCCTTGCTTTCATTTCTGAAATACACACTTGTTTTACTGATACACCACACTCCAATGAATTTGGGGCCCTGAACGCTTTGCTCTTACCACCCCCTGAATCAGGCCCAGTTTTGCTTGTAGTTAATTGTAGTTCATTTGAATAATGCTGTTACACCCCCCTGGCAGTCTAGCTTTCATTTTTAATTTTGTTTTCTTTTTTAACTCATAAATCCTTTTAATTCAAATATTAAAAAATGCATAAAATTGCTCTTAGTTTTTAGGCTGACTAAATAATTGTCTTGATTTTTTGTTATTTTTCTAATCGTTCTTTACCCTTTTAATAAATCTTTTTCTTTACAATATATTTGAATATTCTTTGTTTTAACACTTCTTTGTAAATAATTCATTAATAGACTTAGGAATTGATTTTTAGTCCTGATTTTTTTTGTATAGATTTAATCGATATATGTGTGTTTGTGAATACCATTTACTCGTCATAGTTCTCAATTTTATTTTCCGTATATTGACTTCTCTTTACATATTTCATGTATAGTCTTCCTTTAATAAATTGTATAGTTTTTTCATTTTAAATCCCTTATATTAGACAACTTAGACTAGATTTAGAAATAGTTCCCTTCTTTCATTCTCTTTTTCTTTTCAACTTTCAAAATACTTAATAAATATCGATGACGATCATACCGTTACTATATTCCATAGTAGGAAGGAAATGATTGGGGTGTAGGCCCCGATGTACGTTCTTTCCTACTTAGCGGAGAAGAAATGATTGAGGTGTGAAGCCTCGATGTATTTCTTAGCCGTTATTTAGAGAAACGATCGTGGTGTAGGCCTCGATGTGCATTCTCTAAATATTCACAAAAGAACTCTTTTTTGTATTTCCTTTACTTAGCGGAGAAGAAATGATTGAGGTGTGAGGCCTCGATGTATTTCTTAACCGCTATTTAGAGAAACGATTGTGGCGTAGGCCTCGATGTGCTTTCTCTAAATGTGCAAAACAAAACTCTTTTTGGTATGATCTAAGTCACAAAATTAAAATCCCCATAAAAAACACCAACCAAAAACACTTCAAAAAACCTAATAAATGTTCAGACTTAAAACAAAAGTGAGGAAGTGATGCGAGACCTTGTAGTGGGTTCTCGTCATCATGGAATTACCCTAAAAGACACAAACCAATCTCTTTTTTCTTTTCTTAAGGGCAAGTTATCTCCGCTCCATTGCATCCTAGGCTGTCCCCTTGTGCAAGAGCGTGAGCGTTAACGCCGCCCAACTAAAAAACACAAAACAAACAGAAAATCTTTAGCCGAGCTACGGTAACTCTGATTCCTGAAAAGGATACGTAGGCAGCGGGGTAGGGCCCGTGCGAGTACAATTCTTTATTTTCCCTACATTTTGCATTCATTTTGCATTTAGACATAGACGTAGTTATACACCCTTTAGATAGAAACAAACATAGGTGGATACCATCGAGTACGATGGGCGCGAGGGGTGCTAATACCTTCCCCTTGCGTAACCGACTCCCGTACCTTGATTCTCTGGTCGCAAGACCTCGTTCTTACCCTTTGTAGGTTATCCGGTATTCCTTTCCCTTATGGGATAAATATATTGGTGGCGACTCTGTTCATTTTTCGCGAGCGTGCGACAGCTGGCGACTCTGCTGGGGACGTTGCTAGACCTGTTGCTGGTCCATCCTTAGTGAGTCGATCCTAGCTTGCGTTTGTTTGTTTATTTACTGGGTGTTTATTTGCTTTTATGTCTATACCTTGTATATATGCTTGCATGTTTATTTTTCTGCTTGCATATCATGTTTATTTCTGTTTGCACATCATGCATATGGATTATATTCTGTGTTCCTTGGGGTCTTCTGTTCTGTTTTGCAGGTTGGGTGGGATTGTTCTATGAGGTAAAAGGCCCAATACCCAGGCCATGAGTGATACCTTAGGAACTAGGAATAGAGTGGCCATGACGGACAGAAGACGTATGTCTGATTGATCCGATCATGTATCCACGGGCAGAGCTTGGTTGAAAGAGGCAATATCGTATGATTACGCCTACTTTCAATCCTCTGTTGGCTTTTTTGACCTACCTTGACCTAGACTACACCCGTGAGTGGGGAGGGATATACATGACAGGTACCGTTGGTGACCGTTCTGTTCTGCTGATGACTTGTGTTCTCATGGTTTCATTGTGCCTATGCCGGACCTTTGATCCTGCAACGTCCGATCTTATCCAGAGGCAACACACACTTCTCCTATGTGGGGAAACCTCCATTGCATCATTTACATCATGGCATATTTACCTTCCAAAAAAAAAGAGAAAAGAAAAGAAAGAAAAGATGTAAAAAAAAAAAAAGGAAAAAAGAAAAGAAGAAAAATAGTATTATTTCTCATATGCATGCCATTTTTCAGGGTATCCGAGGTTATTACTTTTCATCCAGGATGGCTAGCAACGTGACCGCTACCAGAGAAGCTACAAGGCGTACTCACACTTACAGTTTCCATCGCGAAGGTTTGGTTCAGTTGGGGCAATTGGGTGGACTGATCACTGGTCATAATAAAACTGTGTTCACTGAGAATTATGGAAACATCTTGACTCTTTTGGACTCACACGTCGACGAATGGGGTTTGTCTACTCTTCTCCAGTTCTACGATCCTGACTTGCGTTGTTTCACCTTCTCAGGCTATCAGTTGGCTCCCACTCTCGAGGAGTACTCTCACTTTCTCAATATCAAGATTCAACACAAGGTTCCTTTCGTGTGTGTCCCAGAGAAGCCTGATTTGAACAACATTGCCAACGCTCTTTATTTGAGCATAGAAGACGTCCTTGGGAATTGGAAGAAGAATGGTAACACCCATGGTTTCTATATGAGTTTCTTGGTTGAGAAGGCTCAAGAGTTGGCTAACAAAAAGATGTGGGAGGCTTTCAACGCCCTTCTGGCCGTTTTGATTTATGGGATCGTAATGTTCCCTAACATTCACAAGTTCGTTGATCTGGCTGCTATATGTCTTTTTGTGGAGAAGAATCCGGTCCCTACTTTGCTAGCCGATACGTACTATTCTGTTCACTCTCGATATGGGAAAGGAGGAGCCATAAGAAATTGTTTGCCGCTGTTATACACCTGGTTTAAGTCTCACCTGCCTACAAGTGGTCCTTTCATTACTTCTACTCAGAAATGGCCTCAAAGGATCATGGGGCTTACCGGAAATGACATTGTCTGGTGTCCTGCTGGGATGGACGTAGAGAGGATTATAACTAGTTGTGGTGCTTTTGACAATGTTCCCCTCATAGGAACAAAAGGTGTTATCAATTATAATCCTAAGCTAGCGCTGCGTCAATTGGGTTTTGCACTTGAAAACAAGCCTTTGGACAAAGAGATATTTGAATCCGTTTGCTTTGAGAAGGGAACCGATCCAAAAGGTTTAGAAAAAGTAGTGAGCGCCTGGAAAGACATCCATACAAGTGATCAGATTTCTCTAGGTGAAAAGAATGCCGTTGCCAAACAAGCCTACACAGATTGGGTTGAAAATAGAGTTAAAGATCGCCTGTTGCCTTTCCCGAAGGTTAACCCATTGTACGAGCAACCACCTAAGATTCTAATTGCCGCCGTGCCTGCTGAGAATCGTATCCAGGTAGATATGGAAAGCACCCAATTGCACGAAAAGAAGTCAGATGCGCAACCGAAACATTGTCTTGTGGACCAGAAAAAGGTTGAGTTGACACACGAAGCCAAAATGCTGAAGGGAGAATCTTCCAGAGTTCAAAAGAGGGCTAGAACGGAAAAAGGTGAAAGAGATACTACTGTTATTGTCGAGGATCATCAGAAGCTCCTAAAAAGGGCCATGAAAGAGGCAGAAGAGAAACTCAAGCGAGAGTACCGAGAAGACTTGAAAGCTTATAAGCTCAAGATAGAAAGGGATGCTAGAGTTGAAGTAAAGAATTTGAAAAAGAAACTGGAAGAAGAGACCACTAAAAGAATGGCAATTGAGACTCAACTGAAAGGAAGTCACCTCCGTAATACTCGACTAACAGAAGAAAATGCCAAGCTCAGAGATCGAATGATGGAGGACATATCTGAGAAGGATTATCTCCCAGAATGCAAAGGATGTGACGAACTCAGGGAGTGCTGCAAGAAGCTAGATGGGCATTTGTTTCGCAAAGATGAGGTGATTCAAAGCCTTCTTAAAGGAAGAAATCGAGAAGCAACCAAGAAACTGTTTGATGAAACTAAGAAGTGGAGCGACGAGCACTTCAGACAAGGAGGACCTCTGTTTTATATTCAGATGGATTGATGTTTGAGTCTGTATGTTTCGACCACCACCAGACTTGTTGGATGGGGTCTTTTATTTCCCTTGCTGAACTATCTTGTCAATGTATGGCTTGCCCAAGTTTAAAATTCTTGTTATGAATAAAAAGAACTAGTTTCTCTTGACACTTATCTTTTGTCACATTGTTAGCTATTCTGGATCAATATTAAATCTTGGATACTCTGAAAATGGCACATCACGTCATACGCACACATGCACTCATACATTCACATTATCACATTGCATTTTTCAGGTTATTGTACAAGAAACTAATTGGGGTCCCTTTCAGCAACAGATTTCTTTTCCGACGACGAAGCTGACTTTCTTACATCCTTACCGTACCCGGAGCAACGAGAGACTCATGGATCAATTTGAGCAGAACCAAGCTGCCCTCCGTAGGGATATGGATGTTATGGGGGAGAGAATGGCCCAACTTATGGAAACTCTCCATGCCGTTGTTCAAGGACAGGATGAACTCAGAAAGAGTGTCGTTAGTTTGGTCAAAGATACTCCTACCAATTCTGCTGACGGAGGGGTGAAAACTAAAGAGACTCCTATTAATGAGACACTGAAAGTAGTGGACGACCACCATGAGGTTATTGATCTTGAACATGATCTCACTGCTGAGTTGACCGAGACTGCTAAGATGTACCAAGCTCTTGAAGAACGTCTTAAGGCTGTTGAGGTTGCTAAAACTTCGAGTTTCGACACTGCTGCTATGTGCTTGGTACCTGGGATTGTTATTCCCCCGAAATTCAAAGTGCCAGATTTTGATAAATACAAGGGAGTCACCTGTCCAGAGACTCACATTCGTTCCTACTGCCGTAAGATGGCTGCTCATGCTGAGAACGAGCCTCTGCTGATGCATTTCTTTCAGGATAGTCTCACTGGAGCCCCGTTGGAATGGTACATGAAACTTGAGAGGTCTAATGTCAGTACTTGGGGACAACTTGTCGACGCCTTCTTGAAACAATACCACTACAATACTGCTATGGCTCCCAGCCGTGCCCAGCTACAAAATATGTCACAGAAATCTGAAGAGTCTTTTAAAGAATACGCCCAGAGGTGGCGTGAACTTGCATCCCGTGTCCAACCTCCTCTTTTGGACCGCGAGTTGATTGATCTGTTTATGGGGACTCTAAAAGGGCCGTATCTTCAGCACATGGTTAGTAATACTTCTCCTTCCTTTTCGGATGTGGTCATCATTGGTGAGAGGGTTGAGAACTGTGTCAAAGCTGGTACCATTCAAGGTGTTACTAATCCTAGCAACTCAAGTGGTAATGGTAAGAAGCCGTATTCTGGGTTTGTGAAGAAGAAGGAAGGTGAGACTAGCACTGCCTCTGTTGACCAAGGTCGAGCTCCTGCATATTCTGCTGTTCCACCTCCTTATTATCCGATGCCTTATGCTGTTCCAGGTCCGTATGTCCCTCAAGCATATGCTGCTGCTCTTCCACAACCATGGATGGCACCCCAACAGCCTTTCGTACCACAACAACAAGCTGCTGTTTCTCAGAATCGCCAACAGAATCCTAGGCCTCAAGGTCAAAGAGGTCCACAGAGGCAAAGATACCCTGACAGGCGTATAGATCCGGTTCCAATGTCGTATGCTCAGCTTCTTCCCCAATTACTTGCTGGTCAATTAGTGCAACTCCGCGAAATGGGTCCTCCACCTGACCCTCTTCCTCCTGGGTATGATGCGAATGCTCATTGTGAATTTCATTCTGGGGCTCCCGGCCACACAATTGAGAAATGCAGGGCATTCAAGTGGAAAGTCCAGGATCTTCTCGATGACAAGCTCATCTCGTTCACTCCTACTGGTCCTAATGTGCAGAATAATCCTATGCCTCCTCATGCCGGTGCGACCAATGCTATTGAGTTATGTGATGATCAGATCCTAGTGAGTGATGTTAATGAGGTAAGGATGCCGCTAGCAGTTGTCAGAGAGTATCTTGAGCAACAAAAGGTTTTGTGTGAACTACATGACTACTGTTTGCAATGTTCTTCTAACCCTGAGGAATGCGTTAGGTTGAGAGAAGAAATCCAGAAACTAATGGATGAAGGTGGTCTTAGAGTGGAAAGGGTCGTTCCTGTCGAAGATGTGGCTACTCTAGAGATACCTTACTATCCTGCTGAGGTGTCAAAAAATCAGAGTACTCCCTTGGTCATTCGTGCTCCGAGTACTCCCTTGGTCATTCAGGCTCCGAGGACTCCGTTGGTCATTCAGGTTCCAAATGCTCCTTCGACCCCTCCATCCTCGTCTCTTGTTCCTTCTCCTGTGAATGATCCCAAGGCTGTCCCTTGGAGCTATAATGCCGTGTATATTCGAGGGAAGAAATATGAGTGCCCTCCAGTGGGTAATTCGAGCATCACCAATATTACTGGCACTAGTGGCATTACCCGTAGTGGTCGGATCTTTGCTGCCCCTCCTCCACTTCCTAAAGAGACCAATAAAGAGGCTAGTACACAAGCAAAAGGAAAGCAAGTTGCTGTTGATCCTCCTGCAACACGTAATGCCCAAGATGCCGAACAACTCTTGAAAATCATTAAGAAAAGTGATTACAAAGTGATTGACCAACTTGATCAGACCCAAGCCAAGATCTCCATCCTGTCTCTCTTGGTACATTCTGAAGCTCACCGTGATGCTCTGATGAAAGTTCTGGCTTCCGCTCACGTAACTCAAGATATTACTGTGCCTCAGTTCGAAGGGGTTGTGACCAACATTGCTGCTGGTAATTGTTTGGGTTTTTCTGATGATGAACTTCCACTTGAGGGTAGGGCACATAACAAAGCATTGCATATCTCCGTCAAGTGTCTGGATGCTGTGTTGTCTCGAGTTCTGATTGATACAGGTTCTTCTCTTAATGTGATGCCCAAGGCCACTTTGTTTAAGCTGAGTATGGATGGGATTATGATGAGACCATGCACTATGAGCGTTAGAGCATTTGATGGTTCTAGAAGGTCCGTAGAAGGAGAAATTGATCTGCCTGTCTTGATTGGTCCTCACATGTTCTACATTGCCTTCTATGTTATGGATATAAGTCCTTCATACACTTGCCTCTTGGGTCGTCCTTGGATCCATGCTGCTGGGGCTGTGACATCTACCCTCCATCAGTGTTTGAAATTTGTTGTGAATGACAAGATTGTTGTGATCACTGGTGAAGAGGATTTGATTGTCAATAATCTGGCGTCATACCGTTATGTTGAAGTGGAGGGAGAAATACAAGAGACACCTTTTCAGGCATTAGAGATCGTGTCGGTTGATAAACTCCCCATGGTTGAGAATAAGAAAGAACTCGGAGCACCCCTCTCGTCTTTAAATGATGCTAAGGCCTTCTTAGAAGCTGGTACTCCCCATAGTGCTTGGGGCAAGCTGATTGATGTTCATGAGAAGCGAGACAAGTATGGCCTTGGGTATCAGCCATCTTCCTCTACTCAGCTCAGCATAATTCCTGGAAAGAAGGTGATTCCCCGCATTTCTCAAGTGTTCGTCAGTGCAAGCACCAATTCTGGAAGTCAGGTTCTCGCCGTGGACGATGATGATGAAGAAGATCTCTCCAAATTCATTTGCCATGCTGCGCCTGGACAGGAACTCAACAATTGGACTATCTTGGACATCCCTAGAGTCACTTTCATGGAGATGTAATTTTCTTGTTTCGATAAGTCATATGCTTCGCCCTAAGCATTTTGACCACTTGTATAAAGAAGGGACCCCCATGTTGTTTCAGTTTGTTTAATATTGAATAAAAATCATATCTTCGCATGCAATTACTGTTCCATTTCTTTCATTTTTGTTTTTTACTTTAAAAACTTTTTCAAAAAATGGCAAAGCTTTCCTTTTTTCTTTTTATGTGTTGCATTCTAAGGCATAAATCATCCATCGTGCAGATCCGGCTCGAATTCCATCAAAAATGATGATGTTACAGTTCCACGTCTTAATATCCTTGAGAATCCAATTGACCAAGCCGATGAGGATAGTGGGGAAGATTGTGAAGTCCCTGAGGAATTGGCAAGACTTTTGAGACAAGAAGAGAAATCGATTCAGCCACATCAAGAAGCCATAGAAATCATCAACCTCGGTACAGAAGAAGCAAAGAGAGAAGTCAAGATAGGTGCCGCTTTGGAAAGTGATGTAAAGAGAAGGTTGATTGAGTTGCTCCGAGAGTATGTTGATATCTTCGCCTGGTCATATGAAGACATGCCTGGTTTAGACACGGATATAGTTATGCACAGGCTACCTCTCAAACCAGAATGTCCGCCTGTAAAACAAAAACCACGAAGAACTCGACCTGATATGGCTTTGAAAATCAAGGAAGAAGTTGAAAAACAGTTGAAAGCTGGTTTCTTATCTGTATGTGAGTATCCTCCTTGGATTGCAAACATAGTACCTGTTCCTAAGAAGGACGGAAAGGTACGTATGTGTGTTGACTACCGAGATTTGAATAGGGCAAGTCCGAAGGACGATTTCCCTCTGCCTCATATTGATGTGCTAGTCGACAACACTGCTCAGTATTCGGTGTTTTCTTTTATGGACGGTTTTTCTGGCTATAATCAAATAAAAATGGCTCCTGAAGATATGACCAAGACTACTTTTACCACTCCGTGGGGTACGTACTGTTATAAGGTGATGCCTTTTGGTCTTAAGAATGCTGGTGCAACATATCAACGAGCTATGGTGACCCTTTTCCATGATATGATCCATAAGGAGATTGAGGTGTACGTCGATGATATGATTGCAAAATCCCAAACTGAGGAGGAACATTTGGTATACCTTGAGAAATTGTTTGCTCGTTTGCGAAAATTCAAGTTGAGGCTTAATCCAAATAAGTGCACTTTTGGGGTGCGATCTGGAAAGTTACTTGGATTCATTGTGAGTCAACGAGGGATTGAGGTCGACCCTGACAAAGTAAGAGCAATACAGAATATGCCAGCACCAAAGAATGAAAAAGAGGTCCGAGGGTTCCTTGGGAGATTGAATTACATAGCCAGGTTCATTTCTCATCTCACTGACACCTGTGAACCCATCTTCAAACTGCTGCGCAAAAATCAAGATATCCGTTGGGATGATCATTGTCAGGAAGCCTTCGAAAGGATCAAGCAGTATCTCCAAGAGCCACCTATTCTCATGCCTCCGGTTCCTGGGAGGCCGCTTCTTATGTACTTAACTGTGCTTGAAGGATCTATGGGGTGTGTGCTGGGCCAACATGACGAGTCTGGTCGAAAAGAGTGCGCCATTTATTACCTGAGCAAAAAGTTTACCGATTGTGAATCCCGCTACTCACTACTCGAGAAAACTTGCTGTGCTTTGGTATGGGCTGCTCGCCGACTGAGGCAGTATATGTTGACTCATACCACTCTATTGATCTCCAAAATGGACCCGATAAAGTACATCTTTGAAAAACCGGCTCTTACAGGAAGACTAGCCCGATGGCAAATGCTTTTATCAGAATACGACATCCAGTATATCACACAGAAGGCCATCAAAGGAAGTGTCCTTGCAGACCATCTTGCTCATCAGCCACTAGAAGAGTATCAGTCAATGAAGTTTGACTTTCCTGATGAAGATATCATGAAACTAGATGATAATGAAGGACCCGAACCAGGGGAGCGATGGACTCTCACGTTCGATGGTGCGTCAAATGCTATGGGCCATGGTATTGGGGCAGTTTTGACTTCTCCTCGTCAAACTCACATCCCTTTCACAGCCAGAATATGCTTTGATTGCACAAACAATGTCGCAGAATACGAAGCTTGCATAATGGGCCTCGAAGCAGCAATTGATATGAGAATCAAGATCCTTGAGGTTTATGGGGATTCTGCCTTGGTTACACATCAAGTGAGAGGTGATTGGGAGACACGACACCCCAATTTAGTTCCTTATAAGGACTATATCTTGGAGTTGTTACCCGCTTTCGAGGAGATCACTTTCAATCACATCCCCCGAGAGGAAAATCAATTGGCAGATGCTTTGGCTACTTTGGCGGCTATGTTCAGAGTTAGCTCCCCTAAAGAAGTACCAGACATAACGATCCTCCGTTACAAGGAACCTGCCCATGTATTCCCTGCTCATTGTCTCACTACTGAAGATGTGTATGATGAAAAGCCATGGTATTACGACATCAAGAGGTATGTTGAGAAGCAAGAGTATCCCGAAGATGCTACGATTGGTGATAAGCGAACGCTTCGAAGGTTAGCATCCAAGTTCTTCTTGTCAGGAGACGTCCTGTACAAAAGAAACTATGATTCAGTTTTGCTCAGATGCGTGGATAGACACGAAGCAGAACTGATCATGCGGGAAATTCATGAAGGATCTTTCGGAACTCATTCCAGTGGACATTCTATGGCCAAAAAGATCTTGCGAGCAGGATATTACTGGATGACGATTGAAAGTGATTGTTATGTGTACGTGAAGAAATGTCACAAATGTCAAGTGTATGCTGATAGAATTCATGTTCCTCCAACTCCTTTGAATGTTCTGACATCACCTTGGCCCTTTGCTATGTGGGGCATAGACATGATCGGACGGATAGAGCCGCAAGCTTCGAATGGACACAGATTTATTCTTGTTGCTATCGACTACTTCACCAAATGGGTTGAAGCTGCTTCTTACAAGAATGTAACCAAGCAAGTCGTTACTCGCTTCATCAAGAAAGAGATCATATGCCGATATGGGATTCCAAACAAGATCATCACTGATAATGGGTCCAATCTTAATAACAAAATGATGGCAGAGTTGTGTGAAGAGTTCAAGATTGAACATCACAATTCATCACCCTATCGGCCAAAGATGAATGGCGCCGTCGAAGCTGCTAACAAGAATATAAAGAAGATTGTCCAGAAGATGGTTAGAACGTATAAAGATTGGCATGAGATGTTGCCATTTGCTTTGCATGGCTATAGAACTTCTGTTCGTACTTCAACTGGGGCAACTCCCTTCTCTCTTGTCTACGGCATGGAGGCCGTACTACCTGTCGAAGTGGAAATTCCTTCGTTGAGAGTCTTGATGGACGCCAAACTCGATGAAACAGAATGGGTTCAAACGAGGCTTGATCATCTCAATCTAATTGAGGAAAAACGCTTATCTGCTATCTGCCACGGCCAGTTGTACCAAAAGAGGATCAAGAAAGCGTATGACAAGAAGATTCGGCCTCGAGAATTCCACACAGGTGACCTAGTTGTGAGGAAGATCTTGCCAATTCACACCGATCCAAGGGGCAAATGGACTCCCAACTATGAGGGACCATACATTGTGAAGAAATCATTTTCAGGTGGTGCTTTAATCCTGACAAAGATGGATGGGGAAGACGTTCCGCTTCCAGTCAATTCAGACTCAGTCAAAAAATACTACGCATAAAAGACCCGCTAGGTCGACGTACCTAGGCAAAAATAAGGGCATCCCGGCAAACCAAAAGGGTTTGGGCAAAAATTAGGGATAAAACAAAAAAAGAATAACCCGCTAAGTTGAAAACCCGAAGGGGCGACTTAGGCAAAAAGGGGTATCCCGCTGGATTGAAAACCCGAAAGGGCGATCCAGGCAAAAGTTAGGGATCAAAAGCGAGAGGCTGCAGTCTGAATACCCTTCACAAAGACCACTATACGCCCTTGGCAGAACGGACAGATCAATCCAACCACTACCCTTCTGAAGCAAAGCATTGAGAGGATCGAGGATATGGGAACTGTAGCAATATCAGTTTTAGTGGAAATCCGAGCATTTCTCTTTGCCATTTCGCTCTTTGCGTTTGTATTTTCTTTTTCGCAACTACCTCATTTAGGAGTTGCTTCCTTGTACAGAAGCCTATTCACAGGCATTCCATCAATAAAATGATCTTTCGATGCAAAAGCTTTATTTCTTTCTTTTCATTTTTTTCTATGCATGCGAGGTGTGATTTAATTCGTTATTAAACATCGCATTGAAAGCATGGGGAATAATAATCACAAAATCAAACGAAACATGATGTTACATAGACATGAAAGTGCTCTGAGGGGCAATATTTGCGTCCAAACGTTGTCTTCTGTGCAGGTTGCAGGTTCTAGCCGTCATCTTGGTTCATAGTATGTCACAAAGGTCATCATCATCCCGCATGAAGGTTCGAGAGTATAATTCATCAGTACTGGCAAGCACGGAGCACATGAAAAGGTCCATATCCCTATTTCACATGGCAGACGAAGAGTGGTCTCTTAAAACTCGTGATTCCCCAAGCAGCTTAGGATGTAAGGAAAGTCGAGCAAAATCATTTCATCCCCAGCAGGGCTATGTTCCAACCCTCAACGCAGTTACCAATAATCTTTGGTACTGTAGGGTTCCAATATCAATTCACGATGATGGTTCAAGATCACAAGGCAACGGACCCCAATGATCCCACTCTCCGGTTCCCTCACTAACGCCTTTATTTGGCACTCTTTGCATATAGAATCCATTGCATATAGCATTTGCATCCTCAAAAGCGTAGCATATCCATCAAAATGGAACATTACGCCCTAGAAAAAGTCAAACATGCATACAAAGCATAAGCCAGATAATACAAATCACCCCTCTATCAGGACAATGATACATCCTCAAATAAAATGCCCTTACAAATTCCAATTGATATCTGCTACTACATCGCAAATCTCCTCCACCCATGGTGCCGATACCTGGTATCCCAACCCCCGTAAGTCAATCTACCAAACTCCTCGAGCACTCGTATGTGTCATCCTTTCGATGCTCGTTTGTATCTCCTTTGATGCTCGTATGTGTCATTCCTTCGATGCTCGTTTGCATCTCCTTTGATGCTCGTATGTGTCATTCCTTCGATGCTCGTTTGTATCTCCTTTGATGCTCGTATGTGTCATTCCTTCGATGCTCGTTTGTATCTCCTTTGATGCTCGTATGTGTCATTCCTTCGATACTCGTTTGTATCTCCTTTGATGCTCGTATGTGTCATTCCTTCGATGCTCGTTTGTATCTCCTTTGATGCTCGTATATGTCATTCCTTCGATGCTCGTTTGTATCTCCTTTGATGCCCGTATGTGTCATTCCTTCGATGCTCGTTTGTATCTCCTTTTGATGCTCGTATGTGTCATTCTTTCGATGCTCGTTTGTATCTCCTTTCGATGCTCGTATGTGTCATTCTTTCGATACTCGTCTGTATCTCCTTCTGATGCTCGTCTGTGTCATTCTTTCGATACTCGTCTGTACCTCCTTTTGATGCTCGTCTGTATCTCCCTCAAAACAATTGTCTATGTCGCCTTATCTTTCTGTCAAACCTACTTCTCTCCCAATCATTTCCATGTAAATACCAATCCCTTTGAGAACCTTGTATTGGCACCATGGCTACGTTACAAGTTACCACCATCCAGTTGCTTGCTGTAAATATCTCCATCAGAAAAACAAAAATCTCTTTCCCCAGCAGATATCAAACAAAAATAACACTCACACCATCTTTTCTTCAGGACAAATTTTAGGTCTTGATATTTAATCTCCTTCTACCTTGAATGTTCGAAAGGCTAACGCCAATCTCACCTTCAGGTTTAAGACGATTAAATAGGGGCAGCTGTCATACCCCAAATTTGTCCTACCCCTTAACTTCTAACTGGCTTAGGCCTTGCATTCATGCACATACATCACTTAGGTCATAATCCATATCCATGCATTCATATCATAGGTGTTATTCAAGGGCTAGCAAGAAAAGCTCCATTGCAAAGAAGTCGATCAAAGAATGAGGAGACTGAGGTATAATCATGTGGCTCTATGTTCATTGAAGTCCTCCTGGATTGGGGTGTCTCTCTGCTTCAAATCAGGGCATTGGTTAGAGGGTACAAGCTTGCAAATCATCTGGTCCTTTAAATCAGGGTTTCGTTGATCAAAGTCAACCAGTTGACTTTCTGGTCAACATTTAATCAGGAGTGGATTCTATGAATGAGAAGCTCTCATACTGACTATGTGGACGTGTTTGTTTGACTGGACTTGACTGGAAGGGATTTAATCGGGAATTTCATCAATAGTCGGAAAAATCAGAACAGTTGACTTTTGGGTCAAAATCAGAAGAATCATTCAAATATCGACTTTTGGTGGAAAAACCGGTCAAATAAAGTCAAGGAAATGAGAAAAATCAAGGAACAATCAAAACTGCCAAATTTGGAAAGTTAGTTGAAATGGGAATTTGCCAAAAGAGGAAAGTTCTACACTTAAAGAATTTTTGAGTGAATTTCCAATTGGCTGGGCAGCTGACTTCAGGTTCGATTATCATGTTGAAAACGACAGAATTTTAAGACAAGCTCAACATAAAAAGTGTTCAAATCATAGCCCTTTACTACTCCCTAGTTGGGAGTTCTTCCATTTGACGCTTGGATCAAGAGATATTGAGCGTTGAAGTTTTCAGAATTACATTCACTCAAGTCATGAAGCTAGGCACAATTCTGGTCGTACGTGACATATTTCATCGAGCACGTGGCGTGCCAACTTTGAAGCCAATTCTAGGGCAATTCAGGATTTCTACAAATGCAAACTTGGCATCATCTCAATCCTTTCCATGTGCTCTACCCAACAAAGCAAGAATCAAGTCATTTGGACAAAGAATGAATCATTTATAAAGCTCCAAAGTCACCCTTTCGCAAAGTCAAAGCCACGCGTCTGGCTAGCCAAAGTTCCAAGTCATGACCTGGCATTTGCACAAACACGTGGTGGGCTGAATTCGTGTCCACATTTCTTCTTCCACAAGCATCCATTTTGGACAAACTTGGTCTCTAACGACTCTTTGACGTGATATCTACCTAATGGATCCAAGATCACTGAGTTCAGACACGCATGGGTCAAGAGAGAGGCATTCAAAGTGGTGCCCTCACTAAGTCATGTTTTGGCCGAGAATGCAAGTCAAATCCAGGTCACACGCAGGCAAGGCATGCACAAAAGAGAGCCTCATAATCATTTCCATGCAGGTAGCATACGTGGAAGAGCATTTCAAATGCAGAGCCTGATTCTCTAAGTGTTGTGAAACTATTCACTACACTACACCACACCATAATACTCCATACACCTCATGCACCATATATAAACTAAAATCTCTTCACAACTCACTCACACACTCTCATTTTTTTACACACTTTTTCTCATTTCTCAAACTCACTCTCTTCTCTCTCGGATCCTTTTTTCTCTCTTCCATCACTTACAAAGTTTGTTACAACTTGTAACAAACTCAACGAACTCAACCATCAAACCTTCATCACCATGGCTCTATCTTCATCTATAAGCCAAGAACAAAGCCTCTTCTTCCTCTGAATCAATAAACAGAGCTCATCTCCTTCATCAATGGTGAAATTCTGCATTCCATGATTCAAAGCTTCTTGCGCGTAGCTGGAGGTTCTTACACGTTCAGCATATTGTAGTCAAGCTATCACACACTCCTCCTCGCATCTGTAACGGCGGTAACATAGATTCCGAGCTCAGTTTTCTTCACAAGGTAGATCGAGTTGGATTGCACGTTGAAGCGAGTTTTAAGCATAATTGAGCATTTATTTTGCTCAATCGGAATTCTCTGAAGCTTTCTGGATCGTTACCACGCTTCAAATCCTCCGTTAAAGATCTCTTCAGACTACTCCGATCTACAGGTAAACTCATGTCCCTAAGTCCATGCATTCATCATCGTTTTGCATGATTCTTGATGGTATCTCGTACGAAATTGCTCACTGATCATTAACCCTATGATTGCTTCCATTTATCTTGCATGTGGACAGTTTAATTCCAGATCCAATTTTTAGGGTTCTTAGATATTTTCGTTCGATTCCTTAGTTTCGTTCTATGTCTGTGAAAACTATTAGCATATCTGGAATTAGATGATTGAAACGATTGTGATGATGTATGTTTACTGAATTTCTGGAAATTGCGGCCACCACTCACGGTGGCAGACGGTGGCCGGAGGTATTAAGATGACGAGACTCTGTTTGTAGTTTCTTTTGGTTTTGATTTGGAATCTGTGACGTGGCGTGGTATCACTGGTCCGTTCTTTAATTTTGTCTTTACTCAAATGATTGGAATGTGAGGTGTAGCGATAGGATTGGTTCAGGTTTTAACAAGTTATCCTTTTTTAACCAATCGACCCCTGACACGTATAATATCACATGTGCAATAAATAAATGAAATAGAAAATGAGATATTGGACCATGCGCATGTGGGCCTTGCTTTCATTTCTGAAATACACACTTGTTTTACTGATACACCACACTCCAATGAATTTGGGGCCCTGAACGCTTTGCTCTTACCACCCCCTGAATCAGGCCCAGTTTTGCTTGTAGTTAATTGTAGTTCATTTGAATAATGCTGTTACACCCCCCTGGCAGTCTAGCTTTCATTTTTAATTTTGTTTTCTTTTTTAACTCATAAATCCTTTTAATTCAAATATTAAAAAATGCATAAAATTGCTCTTAGTTTTTAGGCTGACTAAATAATTGTCTTGATTTTTTGTTATTTTTCTAATCGTTCTTTACCCTTTTAATAAATCTTTTTCTTTACAATATATTTGAATATTCTTTGTTTTAACACTTCTTTGTAAATAATTCATTAATAGACTTAGGAATTGATTTTTAGTCCTGATTTTTTTTGTATAGATTTAATCGATATATGTGTGTTTGTGAATACCATTTACTCGTCATAGTTCTCAATTTTATTTTCCGTATATTGACTTCTCTTTACATATTTCATGTATAGTCTTCCTTTAATAAATTGTATAGTTTTTTCATTTTAAATCCCTTATATTAGACAACTTAGACTAGATTTAGAAATAGTTCCCTTCTTTCATTCTCTTTTTCTTTTCAACTTTCAAAATACTTAATAAATATCGATGACGATCATACCGTTACTATATTCCATAGTAGGAAGGAAATGATTGGGGTGTAGGCCCCGATGTACGTTCTTTCCTACTTAGCGGAGAAGAAATGATTGAGGTGTGAAGCCTCGATGTATTTCTTAGCCGTTATTTAGAGAAACGATCGTGGTGTAGGCCTCGATGTGCATTCTCTAAATATTCACAAAAGAACTCTTTTTTGTATTTCCTTTACTTAGCGGAGAAGAAATGATTGAGGTGTGAGGCCTCGATGTATTTCTTAACCGCTATTTAGAGAAACGATTGTGGCGTAGGCCTCGATGTGCTTTCTCTAAATGTGCAAAACAAAACTCTTTTTGGTATGATCTAAGTCACAAAATTAAAATCCCCATAAAAAACACCAACCAAAAACACTTCAAAAAACCTAATAAATGTTCAGACTTAAAACAAAAGTGAGGAAGTGATGCGAGACCTTGTAGTGGGTTCTCGTCATCATGGAATTACCCTAAAAGACACAAACCAATCTCTTTTTTCTTTTCTTAAGGGCAAGTTATCTCCGCTCCATTGCATCCTAGGCTGTCCCCTTGTGCAAGAGCGTGAGCGTTAACGCCGCCCAACTAAAAAACACAAAACAAACAGAAAATCTTTAGCCGAGCTACGGTAACTCTGATTCCTGAAAAGGATACGTAGGCAGCGGGGTAGGGCCCGTGCGAGTACAATTCTTTATTTTCCCTACATTTTGCATTCATTTTGCATTTAGACATAGACGTAGTTATACACCCTTTAGATAGAAACAAACATAGGTGGATACCATCGAGTACGATGGGCGCGAGGGGTGCTAATACCTTCCCCTTGCGTAACCGACTCCCGTACCTTGATTCTCTGGTCGCAAGACCTCGTTCTTACCCTTTGTAGGTTATCCGGTATTCCTTTCCCTTATGGGATAAATATATTGGTGGCGACTCTGTTCATTTTTCGCGAGCGTGCGACACCAGGTTATCGAGGCATTTCAACAAGGCGTAAGCCTTCAACGTGGAGCCATTAAGGCCAAGGCATAAGCCTTCAACTTTTCAACGTGGTGCCATCAAGGCCAACTTAAACAATGCAAATGTATGCATCCAACAACAACCGCAACGTCACAACAACAACAACAACGCAACAACGACAACAATTCAACACTGTACCAACATTAGAGGTACTCAACGTCGCTTCAACACTGGCCATAGGCCTATAACTTAGTCAACATATCGACAACAACTTATATCAACAAATTGTATGAAGCAACAACTTATAGCAATAACAACAACACAACAGCAGTAACAACGTGCAATTCAATCATTCAAGTTCATACAACAAGCAATTCAATCACACAAGTTCATACAACAAGCACACGATTAATAGCGTACACCCAGTTCGACAATTACACAACATTACACACGAAAATGTATATCGATTCAGTAAAATTCATCTACTGTGTTTGAAAATATTTATACAAGATAGAACATAATTTTAGCTTTCCAACGGTCCAAACAGCGCGTCAAATGGACACCGGAGTCAAAAATTGTGAATTTTCTAAGTTTTCGGAAAGCGCAAACACCAGTATCATACACCGACACAACAAAACTTCATTACACACCAATTAAATTTTATTTCCAGAACATGAAACTATTTTTATAATAAAATACACATTATTAGCTTTCTAGCGCTTCGAACGGGGACTCAAACGGACTTACGGATCAAAATATATGAATTTTTGAAGTTTTCTCCAAAACTAGATTTTTGCCAAGAAACAACTACGGGTTTTATGCATTTTTCCATTAAAATCCAACCAATTCAATTATTTTTCATAAAACAAACACATATTCATTCATACCTAACATATAGTAGTGAATTGGAATCATAAAACATGAATTTTAACACATTGATTTTGATCCCAAATCTCAAACCCCGTCATACCAAATCCCTATAACTCAACCCAAAAACTCAATTTTCCTCCTTCGATTCAGTTGCAAATCAATTTCGACCAACACAGAGACATAGCACTATAATAGTTATACTCAACCAACATTAATCCGTTTTTCTGCACTTAATTCCTCAATAATAATAATAATTATAAACCCTAGGTTAATTCCCCACAACAATTGATTGAACTTTTATAACCTTATTCACAGACATCAATCAATTTCAACATCAACAAAATTCAATCTCAAAGATACAAACAACCACACAAAACAGAGACAATCCATACAATCATAACCCTCACATATCATTCATCATAATCCCGTTTATAGAGCTAGAACCCCACCCTTACCTTGGATTGGAGGTCGCTCTCTATTCTGGTTGCACTTCGTTGCAGCCATAGTTCCAACCTCGCTCTTTCTCTTTCTCTGCAGCTTTGCAATTTTCTACGATAAATCTCTTTTTCTTCTCTAGAGCTCCAAACCCTTATTATTTCTTTCTTATAATAAACCTAATCCTCTTATTCCATTTAATCCAATATATAATAATAATAATAATAATAATAATAATAATAATAATAATAATAATAATAATAATAATAATAATAATAATATTATAAGTCTTAACCAAATAATAATAATAATATTATTCCTCTATTGGGCTCAACTTCTCTACACCTCCTTATTATTACATACCACCATAAAATAAACCCAACCAACAACTCATATTCCAATATAATAATAATTATATTATTTATACAACTCCAATATAATAATAATTATATTATTTCTACAACTCCAATATAATAATAATTACCACATAACAACTTAAACCGACATAATAATCCAATTTCTCCGATAAATCCCAACTTCGACCAATTTCCAATTATTAAATCCTTAATTAATTTAATAAAATAATTAATTAAATTCGGGGCGTTACAACTCTCCCCCACTTGGATATTTTCGTCCTCGAAAATCTATCCGACACAACCATCCTCAACTTGCTTATACTCGACTATACAACATCACAACATACTCTTATCAACAGATTTTCGTTATAGCATCCTTCACTTTACTCACCATCAAGATAGCAAGATACGTCTATACCATCCAACACGATTTTCGTCCATTATCAACAAGGGATTAAGGGTGATCAAGTCCTCAATTTGTCAATAGACAGCCGAGAACGATATCAAAGTATAAACCATCATTACCAACATTAATAGTGTTCTTTTCCAAATTGTACTCACAGACTCGCATTTCCGATCCTAACTCACAATTCAAAACTTCCCAACAACTTCTACAACTTTTTCCAAATTTTTAGCAAGAATCACCCAACTTCAAACACATTAATCGCTTTCAATACAGACCTCCCAAACACAAAATTATATTCCAAAATGAAGGGGATTTCGTGTAGATTCCATAACTTCAAGAATCGCTTAAATCCGGTTTACGAGTATAAAGTTATCATCCTTGCAATGGGACTGGTCCAAAACTCCTGTATGCAGAATTTTCCAAAAATCAGCATCAGACCCAAATATTAAAATGCACTTTTCTTCCTCTTCACAAATTTCCTAAAGACAAATCTTATATGCAAACTGTAGGGAATTTCGTAAGCTTTCCAAAAAGTCCAGCATCGCTTCAATCAGAATCACGAGTAAAAAGTTATGCCCCTTTTACTGACAGTTGTTCCATAATTGCAAAAATCAGAATTTAAGGTTGATGGACATAAGTTACATCTCTCTATCTTGCTTCCAAGATCTACCAACATCCTTTCTTCATTCAATACGCTTCAACTTGTCAAACAACTAAAATCTTAAATCCATGTTACCTCGGAAAACAACACAACTTAAACAATACTTGCATTGTCGCCAACTGCAGCACACCAACATCTTACAACTGAATAGATCCGAGAAGCACCGCTTCTACCCCACTTATCTTAAAGCCAACTCCTGTAACCAACAACTGGAAAACAAACAAGTACCGACAGTGTTTCACACACTTGTCGCATACGAAGGGATAAATAATATTAGACAACACTGGCCGGACAGACCGACCTGCTCTGATACCAATTGTAACACCCCAAACCTACCCAACATACAATTGGGATGTCACATTCAACGTAAAACAATAAACAACTTAATCACATATATCATAGATACATAGCACATAACTCGGATGAACCGATTAAAATCTGTTTACTCTTTTTAAAAATAAACAACTTCTATTAATAATAATAATATCAATTATTCAACTTCACTTCGTGCAATATTTTCATTCAATTGAAACAACTTCACAACAACATATTGCTTCACAATTTCCACTTAAAAGTTAACATCTTATAGTTATAACAACAATTAATAAATAACAACAATCGTTCAACCCCCCAAGTGCTACGTATCATAGCAAGACCCAACTCGTACTAACAGCAACTAAAGACTTCATAAAAATACTTTGAACATCCACAGCTATTCTTGAGTACCTGCCCATTTCCCATGGTAGGGGAAACATCAGCAGAAGGGTGAGATATCCAACAATATAAGCAAGCGTGTGATAAATAATATATTAAGATTAGATCATACAATATCACCACTTCATACTTATTCAAACAACAGTTATAATAACAAATAGCAACAACGGTTATAATAATTATTTACCAACAACAATTATGATAACAATATTCAGTAACAAGTATAACAACAACTAGTAACAACAATTAGCAACAACAACTATAACAATAGTTATAATAATTATTTCCTAATTTAAATCATCACAACTTAATAACAACAACCACTTATAACAACAACAACTTACAACAACGACAACTTATATCAACAACAACAACGTAATAACAACAACAACGAAATAACAACAACAACTTCAAATGCGACTCAACTGTGCAAATGCATGTGGTACCATTTGGAGTAAAACTCCCAACTTAAACATATGCCAGGTTATCGAGGCATTTCAACAAGGCGTAAGCCTTCAACGTGGAGCCATTAAGGCCAAGGCATAAGCCTTCAACTTTTCAACGTGGTGCCATCAAGGCCAACTTAAACAATGCAAATGTATGCATCCAACAACAACCGCAACGTCACAACAACAACAACAACAACGCAACAACGACAACAATTCAACATTGTACCAACATTAGAGGTACTCAACATCGCTTCAACACTGGCCATAGGCCTATAACTTAGTCAACATATCGACAACAACTTATATCAACAAATTGTATGAAGCAACAACTTATAGCAATAACAACAACACAACAGCAGTAACAACGTGCAATTCAATCATTCAAGTTCATACAACAAGCAATTCAATCACACAAGTTCATACAACAAGCACACGATTAATAGCGTACACCCAGTTCGACAATTACACAACATTACACACGAAAATGTATATCGATTCAGTAAAATTCATCTACTGTGTTTGAAAATATTTTTACAAGATAGAACATAATTTTAGCTTTCCAACGGTCCAAACAGCGCGTCAAATGGACACCGGAGTCAAAAATTGTGAATTTTCTAAGTTTTCGGAAAGCGCAAACACCAGTATCATACACCGACACAACAAAACTTCATTACACACCAATTAAATTTTATTTCCAGAACATGAAACTATTTTTATAATAAAATACACATTATTAGCTTTCTAGCGCTTCGAACGGGGACTCAAACGGACTTACGGATCAAAATATATGAATTTTTGAAGTTTTCTCCAAAACTAGATTTTTGCCAAGAAACAACTACGGGTTTTATGCATTTTTCCATTAAAATCCAACCAATTCAATTATTTTTCATAAAACAAACACATATTCATTCATACCTAACATATAGTAGTGAATTGGAATCATAAAACATGAATTTTAACACATTGATTTTGATCCCAAATCTCAAACCCCGTCATACCAAATCCCTATAACTCAACCCAAAAACTCAATTTTCCTCCTTCGATTCAGTTGCAAATCAATTTCGACCAACACAGAGACATAGCACTATAATAGTTATACTCAACCAACATTAATCCGTTTTTCTGCACTTAATTCCTCAATAATAATAATAATTATAAACCCTAGGTTAATTCCCCACAACAATTGATTGAACTTTTATAACCTTATTCACAGACATCAATCAATTTCAACATCAACAAAATTCAATCTCAAAGATACAAACAACCACACAAAACAGAGACAATCCATACAATCATAACCCTCACATATCATTCATCATAATCGCGTTTATAGAGCTAGAACCCCACCCTTACCTTGGATTGGAGGTCGCTCTCTATTCTGGTTGCACTTCGTTGCAGCCATAGTTCCAACCTTGCTCTTTCTCTTTCTCTGCAGCTTTGCAATTTTCTACGATAAATCTCTTTTTCTTCTCTAGAGCTCCAAACCCTTATTATTTCTTTCTAATAATAAACCTAATCCTCTTATTCCATTTAATCCAATATATAATAATAATAATAATAATAATAATAATAATAATAATAATATTCCTCTATTGGGCTCAACTTCTCTACACCTCCTTATTATTCCATACCACCATAAAATAAACCCAACCAACAACTCATATTCCAATATAATAATAATTATATTATTTCTACAACTCCAGTATAATAATAATTATATTATTTCTACAACTCCAATATAATAATAATTACCACATAACAACTTAAACCGACATAATAATCCAATTTCTCCGATAAATCCCAACTTCGACCAATTTCCAATTATTAAATCCTTAATTAATTTAATTAAATAATTAATTAAATTCGGGGCGTTACAACTCTCCCCCACTTGGATATTTTCGTCCTCGAAAATCTATCCGACACAACCATCCTCAACTTGCTTATACTCGACTATACAACATCACAACATACTCTTATCAACAGATTTTCGTTATAGCATCCTTCACTTTACTCACCATCAAGATAGCAAGATACGTCTATACCATCCAACACGATTTTCGTCCACTATCAACAAGGGATTAAGGGTGATCAAGTCCTCAATTCGTCAATAGACAGCCGAGAACGATATCAAAGTATAAACCATCATTACCAACATTAATAGTGTTCTTTTCCAAATTGTACTCACCGACTCGCATTTCCGATCCTAACTCACAATTCAAAACTTCCCAACAACTTCTACAACTTTTTCCAAATTTTTAGCAAGAATCACCTAACTTCAAACACATTTATCGCTTTCAATACAGACCTCCCAAACACAAAATTATATTCCAAAATGAAGGGGATTTCGTGTAGATTCCATAACTTCAAGAATCGCTTAAATCCGGTTTACGAGTATAAAGTTATCATCCTTGCAATGGGACTGGTCCAAAACTCCTGTATGCAGAATTTTCCAAAAATCAGCATCAGACCCAAATATTAAAATGCACTTTTCTTCCTCTTCACAAATTTCCTAAAGACAAATCTTATATGCAAACTGTAGGGAATTTCGTAAGCTTTCCAAAAAGTCCAGAATCGCTTCAATCAGAATCACGAGTAAAAAGTTATGCCCCTTTTACTGACAGTTGTTCCATAATTGCAAAAATCAGAATTTAAGGTTGATGGACATAAGTTACATCTCTCTATCTTGCTTCCAAGATCTACCAACATCCTTTCTTCATTCAATACGCTCCAACTTGTCAAACAACTAAAATCTTAAATCCATGTTACCTCGGAAAACAACACAACTTAAACAATACTTGCATTGTCGCCAACTGCAGCACACCAACATCTTACAACTGAATAGATCCGAGAAGCACCGCTTCTCCCCCACTTAGCTTAAAGCCAACTCCTGTAACCAACAACTGGAAAACAAACAAGTACCGACAGTGTTTCACACACTTGTCGCATACGAAGGGATAAATAATATTAGACAACACTGGCCGGACAGACCGACCTGCTCTGATACCAATTGTAACACCCCAAACCTACCCAACATACAATTGGGATGTCACATTCAACGTAAAACAATAAACAACTTAATCACATATATCATAGATACATAGCACATAACTCGGATGAACCGATTAAAATCTGTTTACTCTTTTTAAAAATAAACAACTTTTATTAATAATAATAATATCAATTATTCAACTTCACTTCGTGCAATATTTTCATTCAATTGAAACAACTTCACAACAACATATTGCTTTACAATTTCCACTTAAAAGTTAACATCTTATAGTTATAACAACAATTAATAAATAACAACAATCGTTCAACCCCCCGAGTGCTACGTATCAGAGCAAGACCCAACTCGTACTAACAGCAACTAAAGACTTCATAAAAATACTTTGAACATCCACAGCTATTCTTGAGTACCTGCCCATTTCCCACGGTAGGGGAAACATCAGCAGAAGGGTGAGATATCCAACAATATAAGAAAGCGTATGATAAATAATATATTAAGATTAGATCATACAATATCACCACTTCATACTTATTCAAACAACAGGTATAATAACAAATAGCAACAACGGTTATAATAATTATTTACCAACAACAATTATGATAACAATATTCAGTAACAAGTATACCAACAACTAGTAACAACAATTAGCAACAACAACTATAACAATAGTTATAATAATTATTTCCCAATTTAAATCATCACAACTTAATAACAACAACCACTTATAACAACAACAACTTACAACAACGACAACTTATATCAACATCAACAACGTAATAACAACAACAACGAAATAACAACAACAACTTCAAATGCGACTCAACTGTGCAAATGCATGTGGTACCATTTGGTGTAAAACTCCCAACTTAAACATATGCCAGGTTATCGAGGCATTTCAACAAGGCGTAAGCCTTCAACGTGGTGCCATTAAGGCCAAGGCATAAGCCTTCAACTTTTCAACATGGTGCTATCAAGGCCAACTTAAACAATGCAAATGTATGCATGCAACAACAACCACAACGTCACAACAACAACAACAACAATGCAACAACGACAACAATTCAACACTGTACCAACAGTAGAGGTACTCAACGTCGCTTCAACACTGGCCATAGGCCTACAACTTAGTCAACATATCGACAACAACTTATATCAACAAATTGTATGAAGCAACAACTTATAGCACTAACAACAACACAACAACAATAACAACGTGCAATTCAATCATACAAGTTCATACAACAAGCAATTCAATCACACAAGTTCATACAACAAGCACACGATTAATAGCGTACACCCAGTTCGACAATTACACAACATTACACACGAAAATGTATATCGATTCAGTAAAATTCCTCAACTGTGTTTGAAAATATTTTTACAAGATAGAACATAATTTTAGCTTTCCAACGGTCCACACAGCGCGTCAAATGGACACCGGAGTCAAAAATTATGAATTTTCTAAGTTTTCGGAAAGCGCAAACACCAGTATCATACACCGACACAACAAAACTTCGTTACACACCAATTTAATTTTATTTCCAGAACATGAAACTATTTTTATAATAAAATACACATTATTAGCCTTCTAGCGCTTCGAACGGGGACTCAAACGGACTTACGGATCAAAATATATGAATTTTTGAAGTTTTCTCCAAAACTAGATTTTTGCCAAGAAACAACTACGGGTTTTATGCATTTTTCCATTAAAATCCAACCAATTCAATTATTTTTCATAAAACAAACACATATTCATTCATACCTAACATATAGTAGTGAATTGGAATCATAAAACATGAATTTTAACACATTGATTTTGATCCCAAATCTCAAATCCCGTCATACCAAATCCCTATAACTCAACCCAAAAACTCAATTTTCCTCCTTCGATTCAGTTGCAAATCAATTTCGACCAACACAGAGACATAGCACTATAATAGTTATACTCAACCAACATTAATCCGTTTTTCTGCACTTAATTCCTCAATAATAATAATTATAAACCCTAGGTTAATTCCCAAAACAATTGATTGAACTTTTATAACCTTATTCACAGACATCAATCAATTTCAACAACAACAAAATTCAATCTCAAAGATACAAACAACCACACAAAACAGAGACAATCCATACAATCATAACCCCCACATATCAGTCATCATAATCCCGTTTATAGAGCTAGAACCCCACCCTTACCTTGGATTGGAGGTCGCTCTCTATTCTGGTTGCACTTCGTTGCCGCCATAGTTCCAACCTCGCTCTTTCTCTTTCTCTGCAGCTTTGCAATTTTCTACGATAAATCTCTTTTTCTTCTCTAGAGCGCCAAACCCTTATTATTTCTTTCTTATAATAAACCTAATCCTCTTATTCCATTTAATCCAATATATAATAATAATAATAATAATAATAATAATAATAATAATAATAATAATAATAATAATATAACTCTTAACCAAATAATAATAATAATAATAATAATAATAATAATAATAATATTATTCCTCTATTGGGCTCAACTTCTCTACACCTCCTTATTATTACATACCACCATAAAATAAACCCAACCAACAACTCATATTCCAATATAATAATAATTATATTATTTCTACAACTCCAATATAATAATAATTATATTATTTCTACAACTCCAATATAATAATAATTACCACATAACAACTTAAACCGACATAATAATCAAATTTCTCCGATAAATCCCAACTTCGACCAATTTCCAATTATTAAATCCTTAATTAATTTAATTAAATAATTAATTAAATTCAGGGCGTTACAACTCTCCCCCACTTGGATATTTTCGTCCTCGAAAATCTATCCGACACAACCATCCTCAACTTGCTTATACTCGACTATACAACATCACAACATACTCTTATCAACAGATTTTCATTATAGCATCCTTCACTTTACTCACCATCAAGATAGCAAGATACGTCTATACCATCCAACACGATTTTCGTCCACTATCAACAAGGGATTAAGGGTGATCAAGTCCTCAATTTGTCAATAGACAGCCGAGAACGATATCGAAGTATAAACCATCATTACCAACATTAATAGTGTTCTTTTCCAAATTGTACTCACTGACTCGCATTTCCGATCCTAACTCACAATTCAAAACATCCCAACAACTTCTACAACTTTTTCCAAATTTTTAGCAAGAATCACCCAACTTCAAACACATTTATCGCTTTCAATACAGACCTCCCAAACACAAAATTATATTCCAAAATGAAGGGGATTTCGTGTAGATTCCATAACTTCAAGAATCGCTTAAATCCGGTTTACGAGTATAAAGTTATCATCCTTGCAATGGGACTGATCCAAAATTCCTGTATGCAGAGTTTTCCAAAATCAGCATCAGACCCAAATATTAAAATGCACTTTTCTTCCTCTTCACAAATTTCCTAAAGACAAATCTTATATGCAAACTGTAGGGAATTTCGTAAGCTTTCCAAAAAGTCCAGAATCGCTTCAATCAGAATCCCAAGAAAAAAGTTATGCCCCTTTTACATACAGCTGTTCCATAATTGCAAAAATCAGAATTTAAGGTTGATGTACATAAGTTACATCTCTCTATCTTGCTTCCAAGATCTACCAACATCCTTTCTTCATTCAATACGCTCCAACTTGTCAAACAACTAAAATCTTAAATCCATGTTACCTCGGAAAACAACACAACTTAAACAATACTTGCATTGTCGCCAACTGCAGCACACCAACATCTTACAACTGAATAGATCCGAGAAGCACCGCTTCTCCCCCACTTAGCTTCAAGCCAACTCCTGCAACCAACAACTAGAAAACAAACAAGTACCGACAGTGTTTCACACACTTGTCCCATACGAAGGGATAAATAATATTAGACAACACTGGCCGGACAGACCGACCTGCTCTGATACCAATTGTAACACCCCAAACCTACCCAACGAATATTAATAAAATCAGAGTGTGGAAACTCAACATACAATTGGGATGTCACATTCAACGTAAAACAACAAACAACTTAATCACATATATCATAGATACATAGCACATAACTCGGATGAACCAATTAAAATCTGTTTACTCTTTTTAAAAATAAACAACTTTTATTAATAATAATAATATCAATTATTCAACTTCACTTCGTGCAATATTTTCATTCAATTGAAACAACTTCACAACAACATATTGCTTCACAATTTCCACTTAAAAGTTAACATCTTATAGTTATAACAACAATTAATAAATAACAACAATCGTTCAACCCCCCGAGTGCTACGTATCAGAGCAAGACCCAACTCATACTAACAGCAACTAAAGACTTCATAAAAATACTTTGAACATCCACAGCTATTCTTGAGTACCTGCCCATTTCCCATGGTAGGGGAAACATCAGCAGAAGGGTGAGATATCCAACAATATATGCAAGCGTATGATAAATAATATATTAAGATTAGATCATACAATATCACCACTTCATACTTATTCAAACAACAGTTATAATAACAAATAGCAACAACAGTTATAATAATTATTTACCAACAACAATTATGATAACAATATTCAGTAACAAGTATACCAACAACTAGTATCAACAATTAGCAACAACAACTATAACAATAGTTATAATAATTATTTCCCAATTTAAATCATCACAACTTAATAACAACAACCACTTATAACAACAACAACTTACAACAACGACAACTTATATCAACAACAACAACGTAATAACAACAACAACGAAATAACAACAACAACTTCAAATGCGACTCAACTGTGCAAATGCATGTGGTACCATTTGGAGTAAAACTCCCAACTTAAACATATGCCAGGTTATCGAGGCATTTCAACAAGGCGTAAGCCTTCAACGTGGTGCCATTAAGGCCAAGGCATAAGCCTTCAACTTTTCAACGTGGTGCCATCAAGGCCAACTTAAACAATGCAAATGAATGCATGCAACAACAACCACAACGTCACAACAACAACAACAACAACGCAACAACGACAACAATTCAACACTGTACCAACATTAGAGGTACTCAACG